>NC_021163.2:61553512-61576575 GCF_000331145.2 Cicer arietinum
TATTATATTATATTATATTATATTATATTATATTATATTATATTATATTATATTATATTATATTATATTATATTATATTATATTATATTATATTATATTATATTATATTATATTATATTATATTATATTATATTATATTATATTATATTATATTATATTATATTATATTATATTATATTATATTATATTATATTATATATATATATATATATATATATTATATTCCTTATCTATTATTTATTTCCATTTTATAGTTAATCATATTATGTTTTTTTTCCTTAAAAAATATTATATGCTTTTGAGAAAAAACCATATTATATTATTATATGTGTATTAAACAATAATATATATAAAAGAATAATATATATTATTCCCATCTGTCTGGAAGAACTTTATATATATATATATATATATATATATATTACGGGATAGAAATTATTAATGAAAAATGAAAACAAAGTGAGTCGATGCTGAAGAAAAAGTAGGCTATTTGTTCAAATTGTTTTTGAATCGTATTATGGAGAAAAAACAATTAGATACAATTATATATCATACAAACTGTCACATAATCTAGATACGGTTCAAAAACAATTAAAAAACTGATTAAAAAATATTTGATAAAAATATTAAATTATTTTAGTTTATGTTTTTCAAAAAATTAAAAAGGATCATTTTTTTTGTCACAGACTAATTTATACCGAGTATTTTTTGTAAGAGACTAAAATATCATTTACTTGTCATTTTTAATATTTTATTTTGTTAATGATGTATGCTTTATCAAATAATTAAAGTATGATTTATTCATTTAATATATCAATAATTCATCTATATCTGTTGGACTTTGATAGCGCAGCTCACAAATTAACTCAAGAACACAGTTATACAATGAGAATAATTTGGATGTAATTGCATTGTGTGATTGTACAATGCATAATCTTTTACAAGTTAGTTAATTACAACAATTTTGACAACTACTTCAACTAACTAATTTTGACTTATTCACAAATACTTGACTTGGATTTGAGAGAGTAGAGTTAACAAGCAACAATAATTCTCTCATATCTCAATTGGATTGCGTATCAGTCGTCATATATTGTCCACATAGTATGATTTAAACTATTGGATGTACTTGGATATATATATAAATTAAATTTGATTTAATAGCGGTTTTAATTTTTCTATTTTCATCGATTCTTAAAATTAATCATCTTATTTTAAAAATTGATAATTTTAATATTTTTTTAAAATTTTTAAATTAAAAAAATATAATAATTTGACATATTTTAAATGAGATAGTTAAACATTTAAATATTACTTCATGATTAAAATAACAATAATTTCATTTGATTTACATTTCATGGAAGAGTATTAAACTCTCGAATTTCAAACTACATAGTTTGTTTGCATTTCGCGTCAGTTTAGAGAGAAGGAAATAAAAATATTTAATAGCTATTAAATTTTTATTTAACTATTTTGTTTTTCATTTCAAAAAAAATTAGCTTGTTGAAATTTTATTTTATGTAAAATTAATTATTAATACTTTTCGACCCCGTTCCATTAATTTCTGAATCCATTTATGCTTATGATCAAATAAAGTGGTACTATATATAGTCACATGTGTTGGATTATTTTTGGATGTATTAAAATGCATTTTTACTAGTTTGGTTTTTGTGTTATTACAAGATCAACTAAGAAGATATTTATACATATTTTTTATTGTATATTTATTCAAAATTTCATATTCGTTGTGTCTCTTCTTATTATATCATTCTTTCTTTTTTTTTTTTTTTTTCTCTTCTAGATGTTGTGGAGATGTATGGATGTTAATTGTAATATTTAAAATTTTGATCAAACAGTTTTTAAATTCTAAATCAACTTACAAATATCGATAGTTGTTTTAGTTTGACTGAAAAACATCTATATTATTAAATTAAACGTGGTATTATGAGTTCGAACTTGGAATCTTACAACTACATAAATTAATTATAATAAAATTTACTATTTTTATAAGATGAAAACAAAAAACAAAAAATCGAACATTACAAAGTATAAATAAATAGTTATTAACTGTTGATAAAAAATAAACAAATATAACTCTGGTGAATACTTTGTTGTAAAAAATACATGTGTGAGAGTGACGAAGATTGCACAGATTTTGCCAAAACAAAATAAATTGTGCAAATCTAAAGAGATAGGCAGTGATATAAGTATAAGGGCCTTCCTCTGAAATCTGAATCTTTATTTTTGCTAGCAAACATATCACACACTGACTGCCAGCATTTCTGTGATTGGGACAGCTTCTACATAGTCCCCACACCTTTTTTAGCTGTGTTTTTTTTTTCTATTTTTTACCCTTGACCCCACCCTTTTGTCAAAATTTATGAACAAGACCACCAATATTTTTTTCCACTAGTGTAGTAGATCTCTTACTGATTAAGCTGGTCTTTATATATACAACTCATTTAACTGTATCACGGGAATTAAAAAAGAGTTGTAAGATATTTTAGTAATTTGAGGAAATTGGAATCACAATAAGATTAAAATTTTAATTTTTTGATATTTTGTTTCTGTATTTGTAGAAGTAAAATTGTATGTGTTAATTTCAAAAAAAAATTAAAAAATTAAAAAAAATTAATTGTAATATTAAATTTGTTGCATTTGAATTATTTTATTAATTAATATTAAAAAGAGAGAATTCTTTTATATTTTTATTATAGTATTTATTACAAATTATAAAATAAAATGTAATAAAAAACTAGAGGAGATTTTGAACTATGTTATAGGTAGCTCTTTGGTAGAGAAATTTAATTTACAATATATGTAATATTAAAATGTTGGATGCATATATCAAAAGATGGAATTAGACTTAATTTTTTTATTTATGATCAAAATAAATTCGACATAAACTAAACTATAGTTAAGTATTGAGTAAAATCAAATACTAATTTTTTCCCATTTCTTGTTGTGTTTCTGAAAATATTCTAAAGAGTAACAACACCTATCCCCAAAAACTACTTCGATTTTTTAATAAAACTAAGATTATATTTAGCCACATGCAACAACATCATCCTTTTCTAAAACAGTCTCATTTTAACAATCATATAGACCAAACAACATATGCCATATATGTATGTATTTTGCTTTTGACATTTTATTTTTAACTATAAGTCAATATGTTGACTTTCATTTCGTTTTAGGACAAATTTCTTGAATATCCAACACACATGAGAAAGCAATGATTATGAATTATCGCATTGTCACTATGTGAATTAGATCATTATTTTAATGCGATATATACTCCCTCTCAAATCTCAATACAATCTTATTGATGAGATAATTAAATTTTTTTCTCTATATATGTAAAGAAACTAAAATTAAATAAATCAACTATTAAAAAAAATTATTGTATATTAGATTTGTAGTAGCTTAAGTCAAGTTGGTTAGATTATTACTTTTAATAAAGTCATATTTTTCTGATTTAATTAGTTGAGTTTTGTAATTGAATTCTCACATAATTATATAAGTCATTGTCTACTATCAATAAAGTTAAGAGATCATTTTTGTTCTATTCTCGTCGTAATAATTAGCATCAATAGGTGTAATGATAACAGAAGCGTCTTGATGAATCAAAGCTCGGGGATTTAAAGGTGAATAAATACTTATTTTAGGCAATTAGTCGAGCAATCTTAGAAACTACCTTGCAAAAGGATACACCAAAGAAAATATGGGATTATGTGAAGAAGAAATATCAAGGATATTTAAGATATTTGAGATGAAATCAGGTAAGACAATTAATGATTATTTCGCTAGAGTTATGACAGTAGTAAATAAAATGCGTATTTATGGTGAAAAAATGCAAGATGTCACCATAGTTGAGAAAATCCTTAGGTCTTTAACTTAGCAATTCAATTATATTGTGTGATTGAAGAGTTCAAGGATATTGATACTTTTAATATTGATGAACTTCAAAGTTCATTAATATTGCATGAATAAAAATTCCACAAGAATCATGAAGAGGAATAAGCAAAATCGAGATACAATTGACTATTTCAGGTGCCACAAGATTGGTCATTATAAGAATGAATGTCCTGAATTGGACAAAGAATCCAATTATGCAAAATTCATTAAAGGATGAGACTATGTTGTTGATGACTCATGTTGATCCACAAGAAAATGAAAAAGAAGATGTTTGGTTCTTGGACTCTGGTTGCTCTAATCATATGAGTGGAAATAGAACTTAGTTCGCTAAACTTGATGAAAGTTGCAAACAAGTAGTCAAGCTTGGCAACAATTCAAAGATTGAGATATCGAGAAAAGGCAGTGTTAAGATCAAGAAAATGAAGTAGTGTATATCCCTCAAGATGTGTATTTTGTGTCGGAACTCAAGAACAATCTCTTGAGCATAACAAAATTGCAAGAAAATGGACTGGTTGTAATGTTCAAGGCTGGAAGTTTCAAGATCTTCCATCCTGTAAGGGGCTAACTCTTGAAACTAATATGGCATCAAATAGAATATTTATGCTACTTGCAAAGGTTACTCCTGATGTTGCTCCATGTTTTCATATTGTGAGTGAAGATCGTTCATACATATGGCATTGCAAGTATGGTCATCTAAGTATCAAAGGGCTTAAGGTCTTGGAGAATAAAGAAATGGTGAAACGACTACCACATCTATCTAGTACAATCAAAGTATGTACAAATCATATGAAAGGAAAACAACATATGGATCCAATTCCAAAGAAAAACCAGTTGAGAGCAAAAGAAAATCTAAAGCTAATTCATGCTGATATATGTGGGCCAATTACCTCTGCATCAAATAGCAATAAAAGGTATTTTTTTATGTCTAATAGATAATTTTTCTAGAAAGGCATGAACATATTTCTTAGCCGAAAAATCATAAGCTTTCTACCAGTTTAAATGTTTTAAGAATATGATTAAGAAAGAAACAAATTTAAAAATTAAATGTGTTTGATTTGGTAGAAGTGGAGAGTTTACATCTACTAGCTTCAACCAGTTTTGTCAAGAGGCTGGGATAAAGAAACAATTAACCATTGCTTATACTCATCAACAAAATTGAGTGGCAGAAATAAATAATAGGATAATCATGAACATGGTGAGATCATCACTGTGTGGAAAAGGAATTCCGAAGAAAAAAATTGGCTAGAAGCTGCGAATTGGATTATATATGTATGGAATAGTCCAACATTGGTTGTTAAAAACAAAACCCAAGAAGAGGATTGGAGTGATTGTAAGCCATCAGTGTCACATTTCAAAATATTTGAATGCATAGGTCATGTGCATATTCTAGATGTAAAGAGAATGAAGTTAGAAAGAAAAAAAGTTGCATATGTATCCTACTTGGTATGAGTGATGAATCAAAAGACTATAGACTTTCTGATCCAATTGGAAAAAAATATTATTGTTAGAAGGGACGTGGTGTTTGAAGAAAATGAACAATGAAA
Source organism: Cicer arietinum (assembly GCF_000331145.2). Classification (NCBI taxonomy): domain Eukaryota; kingdom Viridiplantae; phylum Streptophyta; class Magnoliopsida; order Fabales; family Fabaceae; genus Cicer; species Cicer arietinum. The sequence continues at coordinate 61,558,975 of NC_021163.2, forward strand.
ATGGGATGAGAAATACAGAGAAGATATTGTTGTGAATATGGACGGGGGATAGACTAACTCATGCTTGGAAATAGAAGATGATAGTGACACAAGTGAAAGAGAATCATATGAAAACAATGTTGAAGAAAATCATGAGCTAAATGAGGATGCAAGCAGAACTAGAGTGGTTAATGTCTTTTAGAAGAAGAAGAAGAATAGGCTAACATGAAAAGCATACATAATGAAGACCATAACTGTTATGAAGTAGCACTAAAGAGTTTCAAATAGAGACAAGTCATGGATGTTGAAATAGCAGCAATTAAAACCAATAAGACATGTTAGCTGACAAATTACCAAAAGGCTCTAAGAAAGTAGGAGTTAAATGGATCTATAAGACCAAACTGAATGAGTTTGATCAAGTGGATAAATATAAGGCAAGATTGGTGGCAAAAGGGTATGCTCAACAACAAGAAATTGACTATACAAAAGTATTTTCTCTTGTCAGCAAAATGGATACTATAAGGATGATTTGCATTAGCAGCTCTAAAGGGATGGAGTTTTTACCAACGGGGTGTAAAATCTTAACTTCTTTAAGGCAATTTAGTAGAAGAAGTGTATGTGGAGCAACCAGAAGGATATGTAAATAAAGGAAGTGAAGACAAGGTGTACAAGCTACATTAAGCCTTGTATGAATTGAAACAAGCTCCAAGGGCTTGGTTTAGTATAATGGAGGCCTGTTTGATTCAATAAGGTTTTCAAGCTAGCAAAAGTGAGCAAACAATATTTCTAAAGCACAACAATAAAAGGGGGACTATAATTGTGAGCATCTATGTAGATGACTTGATCTACACTAGAAAAGATGAGAATATGGAGATTGAATTCATAAACTCTGTAAAAATCAGTTTTCTATGACTGATTTAGAAAAAATGAAGTATAAAGGTACTTATGGTTCTTGGCTTAAATAATTGCAAGGATGAGCAGAGAAATAAAGTGGACAACAACAATTACAAGCAACTGGTTGGGTGCCTCATCTATATGATAGCCATATACATGGCTTAACATGATGTATGCACAACAATAAAGTGGGGACTATAATTGTGATCATCTATGTAGATGACTTGATCTACACTAGAAAAGATGAGAATATGGAGATTGAATTCATAAACTCTATAAAAATCAGTTTTCTATGACTAATTTAGAAAAAATGAAGTATAAAGGTACTTATGGTTCTTGGCTTAAATAATTGCAAGGATGAGCATAGAAATAAAGTGGACAACAACAATTACAAGCAACTGGTTGGGTGCCTCATCTATATGATAGCCACATACATGGCTTAACATGATGTATGCAGTCAGCCTCATTATTAGATACATGAGAAATCCTACACAAATACATTTGCAAGCCTCAAAGAGAATTCTAAGATATCTACAAGGCATTGTCAATATGGGAATCATGTATAAAAAGGGAGGAAATGTTGATTTATTGGGGTACACAAATACTGGCTATGCAGGTGACTTGGAAGTTAGGAAAAACTCTTATGAGTATGTATTTATTTTGAGCAATGGAGCAGTGGTCTGATACTCTAAAAAGCAGCCTATTGTCACTTTGTCAAGCACTGAAGTTGTGTTTGTGGATGTTGAAGCAACAACATGTCAGGCTGTATGGATGAGAAATATTATAAAAGAGATGGGACAACCTCAAGAGAATAGCATTCCTATACTCGGTGATAACAGTTCTACAATAAAATTACAAAGAATCCTATTCTCCATTGAAGAAGTAAGCACATTGATATTATATATCATTACCTCATAGAACTGGACAAGGCAGACACTATCAACATGACCTACTGTGACACCAAGGATCAAGTTGCAGAATTATTAACTAAGTCATTGTGTATAGAGATTTTTTTTGAAGCTCAAGGATCAGCTAGGAGTGTGTGAAGTTCCAAACGTAAACTAATTGTTTTGTATACAATTAGTTTAAGAGAGGGATTGTTAAATGGAATTAGCTTAAGTCAAGTTAGTTAGTTACTTAGCATTAGTTACTTTTAATAAAGTGAATTTTTTTTCTATTTTAATTAGTTGAGCTTTGTAACTGAATTCTCACATGACTATATAAGTATATTATCAATATAGTCAAGAGATATTTTTACTCTATTCTAATTATAACAAGATTTTTCTTAGAAATTTGTATTTCCTATGCAACAATTGATTTTCATTAAATAAGTATTAAGCCTATTTTTGAAAACAAATAGCATTAACTCCTCTAAATGTGTTTCCTTGATCTTTTATACTTCGTTTGTCTTTTTTTATCCAAAAGAGGGCCAAAGGTCCGAGAAAACAAAAATAAGTCCTAACACAACATCAAATGAGCACAATCAAAAGGGGTTTGTTGGACAAGATGAACCTAAACGAGCAAGCATGAGCTTTGTTAGCCATCCAATCACCAAGAATGTTTGCCACACGAATATGTGAACCAACTTCACCTCCCAAAATCTCTAAACTGCCAAATGTGCCACGATTAAACCATCCTCCAATATCATTCTATGTTTCATTTGAGTTATTTAAATTTCTTAAGAAAATTATTAAATATGCTAATTTTTAAGATTAAATGAAATACATTTACTAAAACACCCTTATTAATAGTAGTTAGTAGAGTGGTTAATTAGATGAGTTGGGAGAAATAAATATGAGTGTATTAGTAAAAAATAATTAATGATTCTTTGATAATATAAAATGATAAATAATATAAGACAAATAAATATTAAAAATGAGTCCCTTAATATAAGATAAAAGGAGTAATTTAAATTTTTTTTCTTATTAAAAATCAGAGCAAGTATTTACAAAAATAGATTTGCTTTTAGTTTTTGTGGATTCAGCCTTTATGATTTGTTTATGTTCGCATCTAGAGAACGGTGTACCAATTTTGCTCTTTTTGGATATAATTTGAGATGAATATTATGGTGCCCAAATATTCCACAAACACAATATTTACAAAGCTGCAAATTGTCAAAGTCAATAAACGCATAGTGACAAGTGACCACAATCACACGCTTAGTCATGAGGTTAGTTTTAGAAAAATACGTAACACCAAATTCAAATCTCTTTTTTATATAACCAAATTCAAATATTAGATTTTTTTTTTTTTTTTTTTTGAATGAAATTAATTGTGAAGGATCTATTGTGGATTGGACCACGACTCAACTCGATCGTCAAAAACAACACCTGAAGATTCAATATATCACACTTCAGTATCTTTGTAGTCATGCTTCACTTTTGCGGCTCGAATGATGCCTAAAAGAAAGAGACACGAAAGGTAATCGCGACACAATAACTCATCGAGCACACAAATATTACGCTATGAGTAAGACCTAACACCCTCTTATATAAATACTACTCTTCTTGCACAATCAATATACACACATCTTTCATAAATATTTACTCTCATTCAATCGTATAATGACTTGAATATAAAATGTCTATAGGCACCACCCCACCACTATGGAGACGAAACATTGTCATACCAATATATCTATTTGTCTATCATTCTCGATCCAATTCGAATCAAAATTTGATATTAAAAGTATTTATTTTAATATTTCAAGATTAAAATATTGTAATATTTACCAACAAATATTTAAATTGAATTTGAAATTTTGTAAATAACTTCTTTTAAGCACGGGTGATTAAGGTTTTTGACTCTTTAATGTATCCACGTAGCATTGACACCAATTTAGATTATTTGAAACTCTTATGATACTTGTATATTATAGACTCTACGAATTTGGATTATCTCCACAATCTCTAGATATTTTCGTCATTTTCTATTTCTCTCATCAATTTTTCTTTTCTCTTACTTTTAAGATTTTTCACCTATTTCTAAAAATGTAGTTTATACGTCAAAGAATATCGAAAGGCCCATACTATTATGGTGATTTTAGACAAAAATAGACGAAACTTACGATGAGGATATTCCTCGAAGATCAAAGGGACATATAAACCACTTTTTATTTGAAAGATTGTATCCATTTACTTGCACCAATTAAAATCAATTTTATTGACCATAAAATTTTATTCATTTAAAAAATGAATTTTACCGTGCAAATTAACATATATAAGAAGCCTTTTAGTAGAACTCATTATTACACAACATACATACATTCCTTGCGATCACATCTTATAAACTCTTACTCTCGAAAATCACAATCAACAAAGATTTGACAAATCATTAATTGGGAACTATATGAGAGAAAAGATAATGTTTCCCTTTACATTTCGACACCTTGCTAATTAACTATCCTGATTAATTTGGCTCCACTCATTAGGGATTGAAGTTTGTTGATAAAGTTGAATTGTGAACATAAATATGGTGAGCCTAATATAATCAGCATATAGTACATAATAATTTTATATGATCAAGAAATAAGCTACGTATGAGAGATATGAATCACTCCTGTGTCTCGAATCTGGGAGAAGATTGGATATATCTGTATTTGATGGTGAAGCTTTTGTCTCAAGAGCCAAATGTTTCCTAATACAAGTGGTGGTATTTTAATATCTTTATATATACATGGGAGGGACCATGTTTTTGTGCTAAACGACAATGAAATTTTGTACTAATTGATAGCTGAAGGTTAGCTCGCAACTCAATGTTAGCGTATCAATGTTTAGCCTAACATTATTTTTTATCTCTAAATATATAAATTGTTTTGACTGATTTACAAGAGTAAAAAATGATCATTGCATCTGATAATTCAAAAGAAAACTCACAAAAATGAAGAAAAAAAATTGTATTTAGAAGAAAAAAAACTATTATTTCTTTATTTTTGGCAATCTAATAAAACCAATATTTAAAGACAGATGTAATAATTTTATTTCAGATATATATATATACTACTAACTGCTTAATAAAAAGGTACGAGTACAATACTTTTTTTACACAGCTATGTGAATGATTATCCACAAACATAGATATATAATAGTTACCGTTATCTAGCATGTTAGATAAAAATGTTTTCACCTTATCTAAATTATGTTTAATCAATTTACATATAAATTGACTCAATTTTATTAAGAATTGAAGAACATGTATTATATTCAAGATGCCAAGAGGTGAAGTATTTTTAATTTATGAAGGTTTAGGGACCTTGCTAGTGTTTTTTTTTTTTTTACAAGAGATCGTCTAGAGAAATTTAGTGTTAGGCTAATTTATTGACAAAAAATTCAATACTTATTCAAATCAAATAATTATACTGAAACACAAGACTCTTTTAAATTTAGATTTGTTTGTCCCTTTTTATAAAATTTATTTTAAACTAACCATTGCATTAATTATTTCTTTTGCAAAAGCATCCCTATTTATTTTACATATAGCAGAAGATTACAATCACCAAAACGAGAAATAGGAAGAAGTAAACAATGACACCCCTGTACCATGGATTATTTACCATTGAACACCAGTGTAGTAGAATTCGAACCAAGAGCTTCACCCCAAAGCAGCAGCACCAAAACTCCATGATTGGACAAAGATAATAAACCTGCATAAAACCCCTTCACATCACAATTGCAGCTCCAATTTTAATTTGTTCATCACCATACAATCACCTTTTCCACAACATTACTGGCAAAGTGTCTGCATTCACGCATTCAAGATATCAACAGTCGTTCCATCAAGATCAAACGATCTATATATAAACTCGGTAATTTAAATTATAAAATTAAAAATAAAATTGTTCTTTTTTCGGCTCCTTGACCAAAATTGGACGGCCACCGATGTGTCCGACTGCGTGGACTTCCCGACTACATGGCAATCCAAATTCCCACATCACTCCTTTACTTGAGCATATATGGGCCAAGCGAGGAAACTCCTTTACTAAAAAGTGCCACATCAACAAGCAGGTTTAGAGGCTTTCAAGCATTACAAATTCTTTGTAACAAGTTTTCATCATTTATTACTCCCTCCATTTCACAACAATCCACCTATTTGAAAAAAAAATTATCACCTCTCTTTCATATATACACTTTTCTTTATTTGTGTGAAATGTTCAAATAGATCGATTACTATGAGACGGACAAGTATTAATCACTTTCAAGATCATGATAACACCAGATATGCTTCAGTCATGCACCCATTGAAGTATTAATTACAAACCAAAATAAAATCAGCCATAACAGCAACAAAATTCACATGGTAAATCTAGCTATCAAGTAACCAAACCTGCTACTGTCAAAACAGCCACTAAGGTTTAAAATCTATACCATCGCCTCTATCATATATGGCAGGGAGCCAAACCAAATTAATCACCATTATTGATACTCCGTGAATTAGGCAATTGAATCTTATATTAAAAGGCGGAGGGAGTAAATTGTGCATAGCAAACATAACAACATACCCAAAAAAATTGCATATAATAAAATACACATACACAAGCCACAAATAAAATCTCCTGGAATACATTATAAATATCTGAAGAAATTCACAAGGTTCATATTCAATATGCTTTGCAGCAGTATAGCCCCAAGAGTTCACTACTTTATTTGGGGATTGAAAAGCATCGAGGATGAATGAATAAGGATAGATGCCCCTATTGTAAGCTGTTAAATATTGAGAATCTGAAACTTCCAAGTTCCATCCACATTGAGAAGCCTAAGAATTTATGGAGCAACAACAAAACGAGGGAGTTGATATATGAATGATTCAACTTTATAGAAGAATTGCATGAAAATGTGGCTTCACTATCATATATGGCAGGGAGCCAAACCAAATTAATCACCATTATTGATACTCCGTGAATTAGGCAATTGAATCTTATATTAAAAGGCGGAGGGAGTAAATTGTGCATAGCAAACATAACAACATACCCAAAAAAATTGCATATAATAAAATACACATACACAAGCCACAAATAAAATCTCCTGGAATACATTATAAATATCTGAAGAAATTCACAAGGTTCATATTCAATATGCTTTGCAGCAGTATAGCCCCAAGAGTTCACTACTTTATTTGGGGATTGAAAAGCATCGAGGATGAATGAATAAGGATAGATGCCCCTATTGTAAGCTGTTAAATATTGAGAATCTGAAACTTCCAAGTTCCATCCACATTGAGAAGCCTAAGAATTTATGGAGCAACAACAAAACGAGGGAGTTGATATATGAATGATTCAACTTTATAGAAGAATTGCATGAAAATGTGGCTTCACTATCATATATGGCAGGGAGCCAAACCAAATTAATCACCATTATTGATACTCCGTGAATTAGGCAATTGAATCTTATATTAAAAGGCGGAGGGAGTAAATTGTGCATAGCAAACATAACAACATACCCAAAAAAATTGCATATAATAAAATACACATACACAAGCCACAAATAAAATCTCCTGGAATACATTATAAATATCTGAAGAAATTCACAAGGTTCATATTCAATATGCTTTGCAGCAGTATAGCCCCAAGAGTTCACTACTTTATTTGGGGATTGAAAAGCATCGAGGATGAATGAATAAGGATAGATGCCCCTGTTGTAAGCTGTTAAATATTGAGAATCTGAAACTTCCAAGTTCCATCCACATTGAGAAGCCTAAGAATTTATGGAGCAACAACAAAACGAGGGAGTTGATATATGAATGATTCAACTTTATAGAAGAATTGCATGAAAATGTGGCTTCACTAAAACTCATGAATAGAAAAGCAATATATAAGACAACCTAATTACCTTGATAAATATAAAGTACTAGTAGGATTTACAAATACACTGAGTAAATGATTGGACTGCCGGTGAATTTAGCAGGTCACAGTGTGTTACCGTGAATTTAGCAACATCTACAGTTTAAAGCTTCAACAATAATACAAAATCATGGTGGCACCATAATTTCATCAAACTCAACGTGATTCTAAACATGCACTAAATAATATATAGTTAGACAAAAAGGATACCTTTCTATTCTTGATTCATGTACCCCTTGTATGACAAATAGTGCGATAGTTGTAGTCAAAAGAATTTGTTGAACCAACCTTCACTATAACAGTTACCTTTTGAACATGTTGGATGACCCAGTTTTTGGGTCCACCATTTGGATCAATGCTTTGATTAAACTCATAAGGCATATCAATGAAATACAAAGTTTCAAGGCTCTTTAGCAGATGAATATCAGTGGGAATCTCTTTTAGTTTGGGGATATGCACCATTTCAATTAGTTTAATGGCAGGACAAGCTCCATTGTCAATTAAAATTGAATTCAAGTTATTCAACTGCACAAGATATAGGTTGTTCAGCTTCTTAAACCCAACTTGGAAGTGCAACATTTCTCCATCATAAGCATCACAGACAATCGCAAGACGCAACAAGTTTGGCAAATCTTTAAGTAACTTGAGTGGATCATCCTTTAACTTGGAAAATCGAATTGACAACCTAACAAGATGATCAAGTCTTGAAATCCAATTAGGAAGCTTTTCTAATCGACCAAACAAGTGAAGTTGTCTAAGTTGAGGGAGAGATGAAATGAATTGCAAGTCTATGATTTCATGTTCATTTATTGCACTAACATGAAGAGATTCAAGGCAATTCATTTCCTTTATTGAATCACAAAGAGCATTTCCATATTCTCTCTTTACATTCTTTAGTCCCAACTTCCTTAATTGCCTCAGCTTTCTTAACTCTGCTATTAGGTTCAACCCACCATGGTTTACCTCTATATGATAAAGTTTCTGCAAAACTGTCATGCCTCCAACACCTTCCATCATTTTCACCCCACTTTCACCACTGATACTAGAATATGTTTTTCTGCAGTAAACTAGAAGATGGCGCAACTTTAAAAGCCTATTTATTTCACTTGGTAATTCGCACACTAGTGTTTCCTTTAGGTCCAAGGTCTCTAGATTTTGTAGTTTGCCAATGGACTTAGGAAGATTCTTGACATTTGTATATCTTAAGCTCAAGTACTTTAAGTGAAAAAGATTTCCAATTTCATCAGGAACATAGTTCAACCAAGCACCTTCCAAGTCCAATACTTTCAAAAGCTTAGACTTTGCAAAGATCTTACTCCCAAAGTAATCAGGAAAGTTTATAAAAGCATTGAATATATATAGGGATCGTATAGGGAAGTGTTCAATGCTCCTTAGCACATTGCTGGAACTGGTTTCTACAGCCAATCGCCTGATCGTTACAATTACATCAGAGATGTGTTCCTGATTATCTTCACGGACAACATGACAAAAACTTAAATCCTTCATTTTTCTCATGATCATTTCTCGTAACAAATCATGGATTCGACAGCTTGTAGCTTTACCATCATAGTGAACACGGGAGACATGAACCAAACTTCTATGGATCAACTCTATCAAGTATTCTTCTCCAACTTCCTCCAAAGATTTCCCTACTTCGTGTTTAACAAACCCCTCGGCTATCCATTGTCGGATCAACCTTGAACTCCTAATTGAGTAATCTTCTGGGTATATACCAAAATACAACATACATGATTTCAAATGATGTGGCAAGTCCTCATAACTAAGGCCTAAAATTCTTGGTAAGTTAGCTAAATGAGGATTACGGTCTAACTCCAAACTTAGATTTTGGCATAGTTTTTTCCATTCAGAAACAGTTTTATCTTTAGTTGACAAGAGACCTCCTACAGCAACAATTGCAAGCGGCAACCCCTCGCATTTTTGAACGATTTCTTCAGATATATCTTTGAGCTCTGGTGGACAATTTCCATAGAAATCAAATCGAAATGCCTTGTTGCAAAAGAGTTCCCATGCTTTGTTTGGAGGCAAGGATTGCAACTTGTGCATTTGAACACAAGAATCTTTCCTACAATAGTTGGAAACATCCAAATTCCTGGTTGTGATCATTATCCTACTCCCTTTCTTGTTATCAGGTGTGGCAAGTTGGATTTCATCCCAAAAATTTATTGTCCATACGTCATCGAAGCAAATTACGTACCTTTTGCTCTGCAAGTAAGACCTTGCCAGAGTAATGAGTTGCATCTTGTCCATCGTGTTTGTACCTATTAGACAAATGTATATGACTTTTTTAGACAAAACAACAGCAATAGTAGAGGACAACTGGTTTCATTCATTTTTCAGAGCTAAAACATTGCAAGCATAAAAAAGACCAAGCCCAAAGGTCTCTAATAGGACAACATGTAGAAATTTATAAATAAATAAATAAATAAAAACTCCTAAACATAACCTTTGATTTCTTAAATCAAGAAGTGGCACATGTTTTTTCACCTAACCAGACCAAACAAAGTACATAAAACTAAATAAGCATAAATATCTAACATAGTCCTAAAGTCCTTTACAAAAATCTCAATTTTTAATATGCCTCCTTAAGATTGTTTATGAATACTACAATCTTTAATCTCAACAGTTCAAGCTTACACTTCGAAAGGGCTTTTTCCATTATTTCTACAACTTGACATTTAGAATTACAAACTTCCTTTGACTTCTCTTCTTCTTTAATGGTAAGTGCTTCAAATTATCTTCTCAAGTACAAAACTTTCATTCTATTAGTTTTTCACTAACTTGAAACTCCTCCTTTAACTTATCCCAAGCCTCTTGTGTAGTCTCTAGATTTGTAATACTTATAAACACATCAACATGTAGTGTTGCATGTATAATGGCAAGTGATCTGCCTCCCTTTGCCACTTTGTCATTGTGATTCTTTAATCTATTTGAGAAACTATTGAGTTGTTTACTAAAAGATGTGGACATTTTCAACCACATAGTAGTAATGTGAGTTCATTTTAGCATGCCAATAAATGACAATACTTCCCTTCAAACATAGGATGTGGAGTAGAGAGTTCTTATTTGATGTCACTTTGGTGTATGAGGGTTTTTTGTACATGTTTTTCTACTTGTTTTCTATTACATATTTTGTTATTTTAGTTGATCTCACTTATAGACACCCTTTAAAATCAATGAATTCTTGATACTTTGTTAGAAAACAGAAATGGATAAGAGCTAGAGCACAAGAGAACAAGTAGCTAGTTTGATTTCAATTGTTTTTTTAGCGAAAAAGCAAACGCTTATCATAAAAATGCTTATGTATAAGCTATTTCTATAGCAAAAGATGAAACAAAGTCAAATTGTTTTCATATAAATTATTTTCATAATCTATCATAGAGAACTTATAGAGACAAGCTGAAAACAACTTATGAACATGTCATAAACTCTCTCTAACCGTCTCACAAATATTTATGTCAGTAAATAAGCTCAAACAAGTCAAATCAAACATATCCTAAGTAGCAAAAAGACCAAAGCCAAATGCTTTTCATATGACAACAGAGAAATTGGTACAAAATATCCACAAAAATGAGGATTAACTACTTGTTTTATCATATATCACCTAAACATAAAATAAAAACATGTAGATATATATCCAATATGAACAATTTGCAACATACCTCGAGGAAGAGGTTCTTTAGTTTCTTCAGAAAATTGCATCATCATGTTTCTCAACAAAGCTTCAACATTATAAGATTGAGAAACTACAAGAAATGCACGACAATCAAAGTGTCCTTTCACTTGGGGATTATCAAAAACATTTTTAGCAAGAGTGGTTTTCCCAAGTCCCCCCATTCCAACTACTGAAATCACACTACGATCTATCACTTCTCCATCCACCAACCAACCAACAATTTCATCCCTAGGTTTCTCAAATCCAACAAGTTCATCTTCTTCAATAAAAAGTGAAGCCAATCGATCAGGATCACGTGACTTCGCCACAACATCTTTCGTAATTGATCCTTGTGGTCCAAGTGAGGAAAGTAAATTGTATCTGTTGAGAACCATGAGAGTCCAACAAATATGAAAAATAAATTAAGGGAAATAATCATTTTGAATTAACAGAATGATGAAGTTGATTACAATAAGTGTTAAACACTTATATAGTGATCCTAAAGTAATTAACATAATCAGCTTGTAGCTAATCATAAGCAGACAAATTATTATATGGACGGCTTGGTAGTGTTCTACATAAATTTGTGTTTAAAAGTCAACGGAAATTCTAACGACATTGACCATACTCCTCAAAAGTATAAGTTAACAATTTTTTTCGTCTTTACAAATGAGACAAGATGTCTCATTCCATGTACCAGAAAAACCGTTTTGACAAGTAGCATCCATGGTCTTTAGAGTTTCAAATCATTTTTTTAGCAATGAAATGGTAAAGAAACTCTCACAGAACTGCGAGGCCTGTGGCCTGTGGGTTCGAACCTGAGACATGGTATCTAACAATATTGACATTTGTCAGTTGAGTTAGGTGATAACGTTAAAACTAAAACTAATTGTAATAGTACCTTTTAGATCTTTCTTTGATTTCATGAAATGACAATTTGATATCTTGAATCTCACACGCTACTCGATGACGAGGTTTTATGGTTTTCAATTTGATTAAACCAGCAAGGTTTTGGAGTTTAGCTATGTATCCACCATGATGATGATGATGATGATGATGATGTTGAGACACATCCATGATGTATTGATCGACGACATCTTCTATGCGAAATGATAATTCTCTCAATTGCTTCACCCAAGCTTTGATTTCTAATTCGGTATCTGACGTGGCTCTTTGATCTGCGTCTTTTAAGAAGGCACGAATGAATTCGAGTTCATTTTTTATGTGTTCTAAGTCTCTGCTTACATCTTTGAGTAGTGTTTGTTCCTCTTTCAGGAGTTGGTACACTTGCCTTAGAACAAACCACACTGCAGTTTCTGCCATTTCGCATTATTATTCCAATTCTAAGTGTATCAAAGGTGTTATGCGAAAAGTGTATTCAAAGAGGCACACGAAATTGGAAGTCAAACTCATCAGGAAAAATAGATATGAGATAGAATGTACAATAATTGTTAGTTAGAACTTAGAAGTCAAGACCGACTTGTGAAAAAATAGTGATGATATTCAGTACTAAACAAATTTTCAAATATATATAAGAATAATTATTTGTTAGTTTAGTGGTCGGTCAAATAATTGTTCCCATGTTAAGTGGAAAATAAGGGATGGTGGTGAAAAAAATTGTTTCTATAACTTTTTTTTATTATTTGTATTTTTTTTACTGTATATTATTTTTTATTTATCAAATTCATATGTTTTTTATGTTTTAAATGTGTGTCACTTTAGTATTTTCTTTAAAAAAAATTAATATGTTATATTCAATTTTTAATTTAATTATTTTTTCAATTGTAACTTTTAATTATTGTTATTGTTATATAAACTACTTCAAAAGTATTATTCTACTTATTGCATTTATTACATTTATGATAGAGATAAACAGTTCATAAGAATAGTAAATTGGTAAAATTATTATGTTTTTCTTCGAAAAAAGTATCTCATATATCTCAATTCTTATTGACCAAGGTCGACTAATTCCTTCTCTAATCAACATGCTGTGAGTTGACAAATAATTTTGTCTTACAAATTTGTATAAAAGAGTAATAGTATTTATCTAGAGATCTCAACTCCTTACATATTACTTAGGGGTGGACAAACAGTCGGTTCAATCGATTTTGGGTCGTAAACCTTCATTCGAGGAAAAATCTCAGTCACCTTTTAATGTTTAGGGGCACTATTTTTGCAGGTGGCGAGTTTCACGGTTGACGGATCAGTTGAAACGGACAAAAGAAAAAAAATAGTTCTTAAGTGCAACCGCGGCTAACTCCCTCCTACATAAAATGTAAAAGAAAAGCATAGAGATTGTCACCCAAATTTAGGTCGTGGATATCACTGCGTGCAACCATGGCTAGTTACAGTTGTAAGCTCCACTCAAGGTCTTCGCGCAGGGAGAAGAAAGCATGTTATAAAACGATCATCCTTGAAACTTAAGTTCGATTATTTGTGACTCTTGTGTGTTAGTGGAGAAGAAAATGTTGAAAAAACAATAAATAAAATTTATGAAAAATTACTATGATAGTTTTTGGTTAAGAAAAATTAAAGTTTATTTCTTGTAATAGGAGATATAGTTGCTAAGCTATTATTCTCTTCCACTTACGAGCTAAATTGTGGGTTTTAAGACGATTTATTAGTACCACTTCTCTATATACATTGGCCTTTCTCAATATCAAAAAGCCTATATGTATTCAATCTCGGTTCGGTTCAATCATCTATAGGTTATGGTTTGGACACCTAATCCAACCACCTCTACCCATAAATACTTGAAAAGCCTCAACTGACAACCAATAAACTTGTTTTTACCCGCCTTTTTATCTGTTTTTATATTCGGATATGTCGGTTTCGATCGGACTTCAGTTACTTGTACAACTCTAATACAACCTAAATGGAAATGGTATCTTGGGGAAAAAACAACCTTTTTCTTACCTCCATTTACTTCGGAAAAGTTATGGAAATGGAAAGTATTAGAGACTTCAACACCTAATTTTTCATACCTCCATTGACTTTCGGGCAAGATACCTTGGGGAAAAAACTTTTCCATCGGCCAAAATGGAAATGGCAACTTCAAAAAATAAAGATTGCTGCCATGTGCCAATCATTCCTCGCTGATGAAAACCCAAACTTAAAAAGTTGGTCCAACATTCCTCCTTGATTTAACGGGCCCAAAAGTCTGCCACGGCCCACCTAATTTCACCATACACAACATTCAGAAAATGTCTTCCCAGCCTAAGAGAGTATGACTTTTCCAATTATTTGCAATATATGTAATTGTTTTTCAGCAATTTATTATCTTAAAAACCAATGGTTTAATAAAAAAAATACCAATGTAATAAAACTAAGGAATTAATTAATCAATTGGTTGTTTACTAACAAAGGTTGAGTTTGAATTAAAGAAGTATACACATTTACACATTTAGTATCTGAGGCTCCTCAGAGAAAATCTATCAGAAAAAAAAAATTTAATTATTTTGTTTTAAAAGTTAAGGTAATTATTAATAGGAAGTAAATCAACTGATTATACGTTTTAATTTTTAAGAAGACAAATAATTTTATCCGCAAGGTTATCAATATTGATTTACTTTTATAAAAAATATGCATATTGAGATCGTTTTAGTATATAATAAGAGACAATAAATTTTTAATGTTTAATAAAAAAAATCAACGTTAAATTGTACTGATACTCCTTTTTCTTTTTTATCAAACTAGATCTATATGAGGGAAAACCTGTTATTTGTGGAGATTTTATTTCAGTTTTTATGATTCTTTTATATTTTTTTCTTCAACTTTTTAGCAGAGTTTATTAGAGTTAATATAATAGTATTTAATCAATATTTTTTACAACTTACAAAAAGTCTTATAATATTTAAAATCTCTCAAATTTTAATGGATTCTTTTTAAAAATATATTTCATGAGATTTTGTTATGCTTTTTTTGTGAAATTTAAAAAAGAGAAAGTTTTTTTCTACAATATGAGATTTCAATAGATTTAGCTTTTTTTTCCTTCTTTCATTTACTCTCTCTTTATCTCCATATTTCCAAATTCCAACAAGACTTAACTCAATTCAATTCTTCTCGATCTAAATTATATTGAAATGACTCCAATTTTAAGATTCGATTCAACTTATCTCACAAACATATACTGATTATCTAATCCTCAAACTTTCCTAATTTTTCTTTATTTTTCTCTCTGGTACTCCTTATTTCATTTTCTTTGGTTCATATATGCATTTTTATCTCTCTCTTCTTTCTATGTATTTCTCTTTTTTCCTCTGCTCTCTTCTGAGTACATGGTACGATTATTGTTTTTCACTTATTTTCATTTCTATAAAAATATGTACTTATATTTTTACTCTTAATACATGTTCAAATAATATTTTCAAAAACAATTAAAAATAAACAAAATATTTTTTCAGTTTTTACTAGACAAACAACCTTTTTTTATAGACAGTAAATTAATTGTTATATTATCATATAAGTATTAATATGAATGTTAATTTTATATTATTTTACTCATGTTATAGATTATATATATATATATATATATATAAGTAAAAGTGGAATGTGAATTTTTTTAAATTACATTGATTTTAAGATCCACTTTTAAAGTGTTTGATACTCTAATTTTAGTTGTGATATAATCAACAAAATAGTAGATATCATGACAATGACTCTCAAAATAAAAATTAGTTGATAACTTTCTCAATGGTTTCTTGAAAAATTTAACAAAGAGAACAATAACGATAACTAATATATTAATCTTTAAGATATTACTTATTATAATAATAATTTTTAAAATAAAAATATATTATTAATCCGGACATCCTTAAAAAATGCAATTGAGTTGATATCAATGAAAATATTATATATATATATATATATATAAAGGTAACGATCTTCGAAATGAAAATAAATAAATTATTAATTTATCTATACATCATAAAAGATTATGTTGATAGAATAAAGGTGATTGCCTTGATTTTAAATATGTGAAATTTAATTTTATATGAATAATTTAAATTTTAATAAATAAGAAAACATTTTATTGAAAATATTGTGTTAGAGAGTGTATGGTAATCATTTTTTTTTTCAAATAATTGCTTAAAATTTATTTAGTAATTTAAAATCTTAATGAATATTATATTTATAAATCTCTTCAAATTCAAAAGCATGAACAAAAATATGTTAATGAATATTATACACTGCACCCCACACTTAAATCTACCACCCCTAATCAAAGTGAAAAATATAATTTTATTATTTTAATTATTTATAATAAGTTTTCAAATTGATAGTTTCTAAAGTTTCAAATATTTGAAAAAAGGATTACATTTTGAATATTTGGAAAGTTTCAAAAGTTTTCAAATATGAAAAATTTTGAAAGCTTTCAAATCTGAAAAGTTTCGAAAGTTTTTAAATATGGAAAATTTCGAAATTTTCTCTATTTTGAAAGTTTTAGTTTGCTCGAAAATCTAAAAAATTTATATTTTGAAAGTTTCAAATTGTTCAAAACTTTAAAAAATTTTAAAAAATTTATTTCAAAGGTATGAAAAATCCGAGTGCTACTTACTTTTCTTATTTTAAAAATTTAGAATATTCGAAAGTTATGATGAATCATTTAAAATTTCAAAAGAAGAATGAAAAAATGAATGATAAAAAATAAGTTTTATAAAAGATTAAAAGGGCAAAATTGTATTTTCATATTGATTGGATTGCATATTTAGGTGTATAATGCAGGATAAAATATTCTACATTAAATTATGAATAATTACTATAACTACAAATATGTAGATAAATGCTACTTAAGAAGACATAAAACTATAACTATTTTATTATTAAAAGATTATTAAAACTATATTAGTTTTGTTTATATTCATTCTAACTTTATTATTTATTTATTATATTTTGTCATTCAATATTTTAAATTCATAAAATATTTTGAAATCTTGAAATTTCTTATAATAATATAAATTTATTAGAATCCTAGTTATAAAACTTTAATTGTAAGTGATATTTTAAAATCTTATAATCTTAATAAATAATCTTTTAAAGTTTAAACATTTTTACAAAGTATTTTAAAATCTTCAATATTTTTATAATCAAAATAGTCTTTTAAAAATAACTACTCATTCCTTAAATTTTATTAGATGTCACTCGAAAAAGTAGTCAATATTAACTAACTAATATATATATTTACTCTTACCCTTATGTGTACTAGGTAGGAACTCTTTCC
>NC_021163.2:61576694-61617756 GCF_000331145.2 Cicer arietinum
TTTCCCCTCACCTACCCCATGGCCAAATGGGATTATTTTATTTCTTTGTTGGTAAGCTGATTCAATCAAAACAAAATTAAAAGTTTTCCTTTTATATAATTAGGTGTATGTGTGTGCGCGTGAGCATTTTATTTATTTTTTATATAATTAAAAATAAATTTATTTTTTATATATGTGACTGATCAAATCATATTTAATTTGAGAACATTTACACAATCTAATGGTATTTTATTCTACGCGTTAATTATACTGCCTCAATCTGTTAACGCATACAGTAAAATATCATTACATTGTATAAAATGTTCTCAAATTGCATATGATTTAGTAAGTCAATGATTCAAAAAAATAAATTTACTTTATATATACAATTAATCAATACATAATTAATAATATTTGATTTTTATTTATAGAATTATCTAGATAATTTATCTATGTATAAAACTTTGTATACCAATACATATAAATTAAACTCTAAAAAAAATTGCCACAATTACCTCCCAGCATTAAAGGAAGAATCTACCTGAATCAAAACCTCAAATTCCGACTATGATAGTTCTTTTGCAACATTCATTATACTCTGTCCTCTCACACACCATTCACTTCCCTTTCACTATCTCATCAAATTCATTAATTAACATTTACCTCAAAAATCCCACCAAACATATTGCCCCTTTAACAAATTGATTGATATCAAATGTTTAATGAGTTTAAGATAATAATGAATTATTATTATTATTATATAAAAAATAAAAAAAAATATTAATAAACTTTGTTTAATGAGTTTAAGATAATAATGAATTATTATTATTATATAAAAAAATTAAACAAATATTAATAAACTTTGTTTAATTCCAACTTAACTACAAATGATCAAAATCCATTTCCTTTAACAACTAAAGGATTAAAACAAAAAATAGAATGACCCTTTTGTTTCTTTCCTCCACTTAGTTAGACACAAAAAGATAAGCCTATTGTGAAAGAGAATCAGCCACCAAAACAACAAATCTTCAGAATCCTACAATTTTCATAATCCATATAAAAAACAAAAAATCAAAAAAATTTCATACCCAAAATATATAACACACCCTTTAATGCCTTCCACTGAAACTCAATCCTCAAATCTTGAATACCTTCCATTCATTCATTCCTTCCACAGTTTGTGGTGTTTTATTTTTGCTATGAAGACAATGTGATGATAGATAACATTGAATCTGTCGTTTTCCTTCAAAGGTGGGCGCATAATCACCAACCACCTACCCTTTTTCCTCCACCAGATCTTCAATTTAGCACTACTTTTTATCACCCCCACATAAATACATTTATTAATCCTTATTTTACTCATTCATTTCTAAATAAAAAAAAAAATCATCAGCTTCATTTCATTATTATTACTATATATTTATACCAATATAAATTCATATTCAATCACAATAATTTTTTTGATTTCACTAGTTCAAATTGTAGAATATATTCATAAAAAATAATATAAATTTAAAATCGCCAAATAAAAAATGATGAATTAAATAACTGACTCACACTATTTATTGTAATATTGTCAACACGTAGATCAAAGTTAATAGGTCAATAGTAAAAGACTCATAAATTTATCATTAATAATAATAATAATAATATTAATATGATATAATAAATGATATTTTATTATATTAAAGGGCTACATTATCACCATACAACCTTCACTCACACACACTTCAATGGAATCATAACAACAACTTCTTCAACTTCCAATAAAAAGAAAAACACATTTCTCTCTGTTCTGTTTCTCTGTTCTGTTCTGTTTTGCTTTGCAACAGCATTCATGGAACGTGCTCGTAGACTCGCAAACCGTGCAACTCTGAAGCGTCTTCTTTCAGAGGCAAAACAAAATCGAAACAATGAAACAATATGGAACACTTCCACAACACCAATCCCTTCATCAAGGTACGTTTCCTCTGTTTCAAACTCTGTTCACAGAACAAGAGGATCCAAACAAGATAACATTTTCACAAGAAAACCCAACGTTCCACGAAGCGTGGTTGGTTTTCTCGGTATTGGGTACCCTTCACAATCTCGATCCATTAGCGTAGAAGCTTTAAAACCAAGTGACACATTCCCAAGACGCCATAACTCAGCAACACCAGAAGAACAAACAAAAATGGCTGAATCATGTGGTTTCAATACCCTTGATTCACTTGTTGATGCAACAGTTCCGAAATCAATCCGTTTAAAAGAAATGAAATTTAACAAATTCGATGGAGGGTTAACAGAAGGTCAAATGATTGAACACATGAAATATTTAGCTTCAAAAAACAAGATTTTTAAATCTTTCATTGGAATGGGTTACTATAACACACATGTTCCACCTGTGATTTTGAGGAACATAATGGAGAATCCTGCTTGGTATACTCAGTATACACCTTATCAAGCCGAGATTTCACAAGGTCGGCTTGAATCACTTTTGAATTTTCAAACCATGATTACTGATCTCACTGGTTTGCCTATGTCAAATGCTTCATTGCTTGATGAAGGTACTGCTGCAGCTGAAGCAATGTCTATGTGTAATAATATTCAAAAGGGTAAGAAAAAAACTTTTATTATTGCTAGTAATTGTCATCCACAAACAATTGACATATGTAAGACAAGAGCTGATGGATTTGAGTTGAAAGTTGTGGTGAAAGATGTTAAGGATATTGATTACAAATCTGGTGATGTTTGTGGTGTTCTTGTTCAGTATCCTGGTACTGAAGGTGAGGTTTTGGATTATGGTGACTTTATTAAGAAGGCTCATGCTAATGAGGTTAAGGTTGTTATGGCAAGTGATTTGTTGGCATTGACTGTTTTGAAGCCTCCTGGTGAGTTTGGTGCTGATATTGTTGTTGGTTCAGCTCAGAGATTTGGTGTTCCTATGGGATATGGAGGTCCTCATGCTGCTTTTTTGGCTACATCACAAGAGTATAAGAGGATGATGCCTGGTAGAATTATTGGTGTTAGTGTTGATTCTTCTGGAAAGAGTGCTTTTTTGGCTACATCACAAGAGTATAAGAGGATGATGCCTGGTAGAATTATTGGTGTTAGTGTTGATTCTTCTGGTAAGAGTGCTTTGAGGATGGCTATGCAAACTAGGGAGCAGCATATTCGTAGGGATAAGGCTACCAGCAACATTTGTACTGCTCAGGTAACAACTTTGCTGGTTTGGTTCAGTTAATTTTAAGTTATATATTTAGTAAGTCTTTAGTTCAGTGTTGCAGTCGTGTTGCGATTTTTCTTATATAATGGAAAGTCGCATCAAATATGGCTGATGCAACCTCAATCACCGTTGCGATGCAGTCATAAAGATATAAAAAAATCTTGATGTCGCGGATCTTTTTTTGAAACCGGGGGCCATTTTTGGTGTGCAAGAGCTATTTATAATTTAATTTCTAATTATATACATGATAAATTAACATCGATTTGTATTCAAATGTACACCTGAAAACAATGGGTAATTGTGTTCTGGTTAATGAGTTGCAACACTTTGATATATTGATTAACCATCTATAATGGCATTAACCATACAAATTGTTGTTGAAATTTTTGTTGTCAAATTTGTGTGTCAGAATAACATAGCTCTTCTATGAATATGGTGTTAAGGATGGATTCATCTTTTGTATTGCTATGTTCCTAGAGCATTTGATTTTTTTTGCATGAGTGAATTGGTTGAGGATTTTATTTGATTCTGTTTGGTTTTGTTTAGGCATTGCTTGCAAACATGGCTGCCATGTATGCTGTATATCATGGACCTGAAGGACTTAAAACCATTGCACAAAGGGTTCATGGTCTTGCTGGTGTATTTGCTCTTGGATTAAAGAAGCTTGGAACTGTGGAAGTTCAGGATCTTCCTTTCTTTGACACTGTGAAGATTAAGACTTCAAATGCCAAAGCAATTGCAGATGCTGCTGTCAAAAGTGAAATCAATTTGAGAGTTGTAGATGGAAACACTGTAAGTGTTGCTTTTTAGTTTGTACAAATCATTTTGACTGTATTTTACATGTCTTTGGATTATGATGGAGAGCTTTTTTTCTTTTCAGATCACTGTTGCTTTTGATGAAACAACCACATTAGAGGATGTTGATAAGCTTTACAAAGTTTTTGCTGGTGGCAAATCTGTAAGTGTAATCATATATTGTATATCCTTTTTCACAATTATCAATTGTATAATTAGAGTCTGTTTGGATCGGCTTATTTGAGCCTACTTATTGGAATAAAAACTTGTGAGACTATTTGAAAGGGTGTTCAACTTATTTCCATAAAATCATCAGGATAACTTATGAAAAAAGCATATAGCTTATACGAAAAACAGTATGTCTTTATTTTTTCTTTTGTTAATAGATATAGTTTATATATAAATATGATAAACGCACTTAATTAAGTTGTTTATCCATACATAGTCTTACTTATCTAATACTTTATTGTACACAGGTCTCATTCACAGCTGCATCTCTTGCAGCTGAAGTTCAGAATGCAATTCCTTCTGGATTAGTTAGGGAGAGCCCTTATCTGACACACCCTATCTTTAACACGTATATCCCTTTTTCACAAAATTTCAATTTATGTGGTTTAATTTTGGAAGCTTACAATAATTTTATTTTATTTTTCATTTATAGGTACCAAACTGAGCATGAGTTGCTGAGATACATTCATAGGCTACAATCAAAAGATCTCTCACT
The DNA here is from genome assembly GCF_000331145.2 of Cicer arietinum. Classification (NCBI taxonomy): domain Eukaryota; kingdom Viridiplantae; phylum Streptophyta; class Magnoliopsida; order Fabales; family Fabaceae; genus Cicer; species Cicer arietinum. The sequence continues at coordinate 61,581,398 of NC_021163.2, forward strand.
TTGCCACAGTATGATCCCACTTGGATCTTGTACAATGAAGCTGAATGCAACAACTGAAATGATGCCTGTGACATGGCCTAGCTTCACTGATATTCACCCTTTTGCACCAACTGAACAGGCTCAAGGTTATCAGGTAATAGGATGGTTAAATAATCTTACAAAAATAGTGATGCAAAGATATTCTTATATATGTTCGGGTTAAATATGTTTTTTAGCATGACTTTTCTAGTTTAGAACCTACATAAAGTTTTTCCAATTTTAATCCTATTTTGCTTTCATTGGGACAAAAAGCACTCAGCTTTTGTAAAAATGACTAAAATTGAATAAAATCTATGTAGCGACTAAACTTAAAAAGTAATTTTTTTTAGGAACTAAGACTTATTTAACCCTATATATATTTTAATGCCTGAAAATATGGGATAGAGTTATGATTTCTATGTCTAAACAAGCAAATTTTGTTTCAGGAAATGTTCAACAATTTGGGTGAACTGTTGTGTACCATCACTGGATTTGACTCATTCTCTCTGCAACCAAATGCTGGTGCTGCTGGAGAATATGCTGGACTCATGGTTATTCGTGCATATCATTTGGTATGGGAACTTTGACAATTATGGATGACTTTGTTTAACTTATGATATGCCTGTTTGGATTGACTTATTTAAACTTATCTATCGATAATTTCAACTGTTGGGGAGAACTTATGGAAATAACTTAAGTTGTTTTCAGCTTATTTCCATAAGCTCTCCATTATAGCTTTTAAAAATAGGTTATAGTTTATATGAAAATAATTTGACTTTATTTTATCTTTTGTTATAAAAATAACTTATACATAAGAACTTATATGGTAAAATCTTATGCTACAAACACTTAATTAAGTTGTTTATCCAAATAGGGCCAATATTTATCAGACATCTATTGTTCTTCTGATTTACTTGTAGGATATTAAAGATTTTCAGTTTTGTTATAATTTAATGTTGTATTTTCCAATTCATCCAATAGTATGTAGCCTCAAATTGTGTTGTTTTCTCTTGTTAAATATCTAGAAAAATTGCAAAGGTTTTCCTACATTATTGCCTTGGATTATTTTTTTTTACAAATTCTTGTGATACTTCTCACTTCTTATTGTCTTGGATTAATTGTAGTCGAGAGGCGACCACCACCGCAATGTTTGCATTATACCGGTCTCAGCACATGGTACAAATCCTGCTAGTGCTGCTATGTGTGGAATGAAAATTGTCACCATAGGAACTGATGCTAAGGGAAACATTAACATTGAAGAGTTGAAGAAGGCTGCTGAAAAACATAAGGACAACTTATCTGCATTTATGGTACAATAGGCTTCTGATAGAATCTTATGTTATTGATGATACACCAATGAATTAAGAATGTGGTCATACTTGGAAATCGTGTATATATTCATTATGGTTTTTATATAAATTGTAGGTAACATATCCTTCAACTCATGGTGTTTATGAAGAAGGTATTGATGATATTTGCAAGATCATCCATGATAATGGAGGTCAAGTATACATGGATGGTGCAAACATGAATGCACAGGTTTGTTTTTCGATGCATATCTTTAAGTCTATGTACTTTGTGTTAGGACAATAGTTCTTAGGGTAGATATCATATCAATCCATGGTGATATTATGAAAGAAATATAGTTCAAGAAACTAATTTATCTTTTTGGGTCTTTTCCAATTCCGAGTTGATCCAATATCTTCAATCATACTGTATTCCAAAATCTTTCTTTGTCTTGACCCTCTGGTTTTCAAAGTAATGTAACTCTAGTAATCCAGAGTTCTACCGGTAGGTAAGTAAAGTCGGGTCAATGGCTGACCACTTGGTAATCAAACTCGGATATTTCCGATCGATTTAACCTTGACTAAAGCTCATTAACGACTTGAGTCTAACCACTTGGTTTATTGTGTTCCAAAACTTAGACAGCACAAAACTGACGCTTTTGTTGCTAGTTGCTACATACCATGCTGGGCCATAATTTAACAATTATGCCAAATTTTCAAAAAATGTTTATTCAGTTATCATATTCATACTATATTGGAAACTTGGTTCATGTTTACAGGTAGGACTTACAAGCCCAGGTTGGATTGGAGCAGATGTTTGCCATCTCAATCTCCATAAGACATTTTGCATTCCTCATGGAGGAGGAGGCCCTGGCATGGGTCCTATTGGTGTAAAGAAACACTTGGCACCATTTTTACCCTCACATCCTGTGGTAAGTACTCATATCTAATTATGGATGACAATATGTTATCATTAGTGCATTGACCTGTGTGATGGACGGGTGAAATTTGCGGGTGATCATGCCACTCTTGATGCACAAAGTAGTCAAAAATATTTACAAGGGAAAGTGATGAAAGAACATGGATTAATTTTAATTATATTTATATTATTTCAAGAATGAACATAACTCTAAGAAGGATTTATAATGATAGGAAATTGTGCTTCGTTATACTGAATGATGTAAAAGAAATCCGACAAAATCTAATGACGAAACAGAAACAAACTCTAATAGGAAATGAGAATAATAATTAAAATATAACTTAGATAAAAGTCAGATTTAGTAGTTTATACTATATTAAATTTTAGAAACCACATACAAGTTTAATTATTATTTTCATTAGAAAGTGCATTGTTTTCACAGAATATGAAATTAGCCTTTAACTTCCTCCATATTGGATTACATAGTTCCTCGTTATCTCATACATGAAACTAAGATCCTTGTAAAGATAAACATTTGCTTAAGTTTGTTCTTTCTGTTTAATAACATCTTTGTCTTCCTATTTTTCTTATATCTGTTACTATAATGAAGGTGCCAACTGGAGGAATTCCTGCCCCTGAAAAATATCAACCACTTGGTTCCATCTCTGCTGCACCTTGGGGATCAGCACTCATATTGCCAATCTCTTACACATACATAGCCATGATGGGTTCTCAAGGACTCACTGATGCTTCAAAGATAGCCATTTTGAATGCAAACTACATGGCAAAACGATTGGAGGTTTGAACTTTGTCATAAATTACATTTATTTTTTAAATGGATCTCAGTTACCTCGAGGATTAGACTTTGCAGTTGCCCGTATGGATATCGTGGTTTATCCTAAAACAATCACATTTATTTTCTTTACCAATTTTTTTTCTTCTTGTTAGTGTCATCTATGATGAACCTGATTTTTTACTCATACTTTGAATTCTATAGAACTATTACCCGGTTCTTTTCCGCGGAGTCAATGGAACAGTTGCTCATGAGTTCATTATTGACTTAAGAGGCTTTAAGGTTAGACAATTTGATGATTGAAGTTTCTTTTTCAATTAATCATAATCATTCAAAGCTTTGATTAATTATAAGGTATTTCCATTGTAGAACACTGCTGGAATAGAGCCTGAAGATGTTGCGAAACGTCTCATGGATTATGGATTTCATGGACCAACAATGTCATGGCCTGTTCCTGGTACACTCATGATTGAACCTACTGAAAGTGAAAGCAAGGTATTTATGAACCTTCTTAAGAAAAAAAAAATTATCCTTGTTTTGTTTGTGCCTCTTTTCCTTTGAAATTTGACATGTGTAATTTGTTCTCTGATTCAACTAAACATTACTGCAGGCTGAGTTAGACAGGTTTTGTGATGCTCTTATTTCCATCAGAAAAGAAATTGCTGAGGTTGAGAAAGGAAATGCTGACATTCACAACAATGTCCTTAAGGTAAAATATTTTTTGTTTTAGTTTTAGTTTACTACACGGAAATTTTTTTTCCGCTTATATGATATTAATTATGAAGAAAACTACTTATTTTAGTTCGATTATTTAATAGTATATGTTGAGAGTCCCACATCTGATATTGGATGAGATATGACTTAAAAATATGTTTATAAGGGGAAGAGATTTCTCATCTTACAAACTGGTTTTGTAAAGGTTGAGTTAGTCCCGATCCATATTTTAAGATGGTGTCAGAGTCTATCCAAGATCCATTTGATCACCCGTTATCGAGCCACACTCTAGAAATCCATTCTTGGGCATGAGGGGTGTGTTGGGAGTAAGACACCCCTCATTTTACAAGTCAGGTTTTGTAGGTTCGAGTTAAACCCAACTCAGATTCTAAGAGTATACAGTATAGACAATTGGCTGCAATTTTTGTTAACAGATTCATCAGCTTATTTCATGCACTTTTGTGAGTGATTGTCTAAAATTTTGTGCAGGGCGCCCCTCATCCACCATCACTGCTCATGGCTGATGCATGGACAAAACCATACTCCAGGGAGTATGCAGCCTTCCCTGCTGCATGGCTCCGTGTTGCCAAGTTTTGGCCTACCACAGGTAATCATGTTGTTTATATAACTGTATGTATGTTTCCTTTGATATTCTTCTCATAGTTAACCTACTCATCATCCCTTATGGATGTGTGTTTGAGTAAAATAGCTTGATTGAGTGCTTAATCAATAAGCTATTCTAGGGAGTTTAATTAAGTGTGCATTCATAAGCTACTTCATAGTCTCATTTGCCATATGTAAGGTATGATATGAAGTTCATAAACAATGAGAGGATAGAAAAAATATATATTTCAAAGATTTTCTGCAGTTTTTAGTCATGCACCCCACCTCCATTTTGGCCCCTTCAACCACAATTAATAATTTTTTATTTCACTTATTTGAATTTATCTACTAACATTAGTACTTGTGAGAGTGAGATTATAAAAACAACTTCTGACATGTTTGTAGGTTGTTTTCAACTTATTTCTATAAACACTTCATGATAGTTTAGCTTATGTAAATAACTTCTAGCTTATATAAAAACAATTCAACTTGACTAATTCATAGACTAATAATATATAAATGTGATTTTTGTGTCTGAATCAGGACGTGTTGATAATGTGTATGGTGACCGCAACCTGATTTGCACACTTCAGCCAGCATCACAGGGTGTTGAAGAACAAGCAGCTGCCACAGCATAATTATAATAGTATTCCTCCATTGTTGTTTACGTATTTTATTTTCATTTCCAGTTGTACATAAACTATTCCTATTCATACAGTCACTGCATCTATTGACTTTATGATAAGGATGATAATTCACTGCTCTTAAGTTTCATTCAACCACAACTCATATGTCATATCCCTCTCCTCAGCCTAAAAGGCTCTAAGCAAGAATGAAAGTTTCTCCTATACAGAACCAAAAAAAGTATATATTATATTGCTGCTGCCATTTAGATTCATGGAATGTAGAGTATTTTGTGTCTATATAGAAATGTGAAAAATGAATTTTATTAATGTGAATAAAAGAGCATCTAAAACAACAAAATATTACACCACTTAGTCCTAGTCATACGGCGGTAGCATCTCATACCTCCACTTTATTAATACTATTAGTACATTAGTACATGATATGCCTCATATAGGAACTTCTTTCAGCAAGATAAGTTCCAACATTTTATAATATTGTTGATTATATTCATATACTTTACTCAACATGTCGCATCTATTATAATATATTAAAATATTTTGCAACCTTATTTATTAATATATTATTTATTTATGTGTCATGTATTCAAATTTATTTCACATCATAAAAATCTGATGTGCCACTCTTTACAATCATTCACTCTTTTCAAATTCTATTTTCTATTCATTCATGCTAATATCCTATCATTCATATCTCTAAATGCAATTCATTTTTGTTATTATCCATACCTTAATCCATCAATGCATGTACTATTGTTTTCACCTTTTCTATTACTAAACTTCTTTGTTTTGTAAAAAGAACTTTTTAGATCTCACTAAACTTCTTTGTTTTCTATACTTAAACATATCTACTAATTAATTTTGAAGTCACTCATCATTCCTCAATTAATTTGTTAACATCAACCTATTATCATCAATATATTCCCTTTAATTTCTCAATCAATTTGTAACATAAATTTTAAATAATCACATTCATCGTATTTAGTAAGTTGCTAATTGAATTATTGTTAATTGTAAATCAACATACCATTTTTTACCCTATTGCAATGACCATAATTTGCATTCTCAATTTGCCATACAAATTATTACATCAATCTTATATACAATCACAGTTATAGTTTAGAAAAACTTGCAATTTAAGATTCTTTGTAAACACACCTAAATGATGATATATTAAGTGAACTTTTATCTTAAAAAAAATTCCTTAAATTTGTGATTAATAAATAAATAAAAAAAGAAAGGAGAAATTGTGATCCCAAAGCCAAGTCAACAAAACCGCATCCTTTTGAAGAGGCCATCATCATCACAATAATCATTCTCTAAACTCATTTTATTTTATTTTTAACAATTTTACCAATTAAAACTTATGCACTAAAATTATAAAATTAAAACCCGAAAATAACACTTTGATATGTTTTCTTTTTCACGTAAAAGAGTCCCACCATAGAGTAGTCAGAATACTTATTCATAAAAAAAAAATAGTTATAAACTATTTGAATTTAAGTTGTAACAAGATTTGTAAAAAATAAGTTTACAAAAAGATAATATTTAGTTCCAATCTTTTGCATAACAAAATTGAGATAGTTATCGGAAATCTTATCAGCTTGTTTTGAAACGTTACAAACGAGTAAACCTAAATTATAAGTAAAATAAAATTTAAAAAAATAAAATATAAGTTTCAGCCTCCATCAAGTTGCATCAAGTAACAAAACAAATACTCTTTTCTTATTGATAAAAGACTCCTAATAAACAGAAGAGACATCTAAAGAGATTTTTTATTTTTGGTGGATAATCTTCTCACGCTAAGCGCAAAACACAAATTATCGATTTCAAATGACGAAACATCCACACTGTTACACAATCTGTTTCTGCTTGCAAGTCATGTGCTTCAAAGAAATTCTTCCATCCTCCCATGAGAACATAATATTTTTTAGCCCAAATCTTGAATGTCATGGAGAACGTAGTACCTTGCATATCATAGACAATGACATCTACTCCTTCTTTAATGTCTTCACCTTCTCTCAACAACGGCAAGAAATATGTTTCTGCATGTTTCTTGCTCAAGAACAATCTATTTTGGCTCTTCTCCAAATCACTTTTTTGAAGGTTCTTCTCAAAAGGCTTACTACATCCAATAATATTATCGATTGAAAGACCTTGAATTGATGGTATATCTGGAGGGTGATATTCATTTTTCATAGTAACATTGTTGTTGCTATCTAGAGAGTGTAGAAATACCTTACTATCACCTGCAACAACGGTAGATGATCCAATTGCTTTATTTGAAGAGTGTATGGATTCCTTACTATAGTTGCACACTCCAACAGATTTAGATAGTCTAATTCTTTTATATTGAGGGCTTATAGTTTCTCCAATATACGCAGGTAATCCAATTTTTATACTTGGAGGGTGATATTCATCTTTCATAGCAACATTAGAATTGATTTTTGATGAACATACATTGTTATTATATGTTCCTTCACAAATCTTTTTACCATTTAAAACTATTTTCATAGTCTTCTTCTTTTGAAATGGCGTTTGCAATAAAAGAATAGCTTCAGCCACTTCACGTTCTTCACTAGTGAAGTCATTGACTTCTATTTTCATCTTGAAAATATAATAACTATTTTATTTTATGTTTTGATGATTGAATGTAATGGTATGTAATGTTGTAGTTACACAGAAATCGTAATACTTGTATGGGATAAAAAATATAAAGTTATAAAACTACTATAATTCTATTTGAATTTAAGTTGTTATAGATTCCTAAAAGAAAGAGTCTTAAAAAAAAAACTGATTACAATTTTTTTATAACAAGATTGAGTTTAAAAAAAAACTGATTACAATCTTTTTATAACAAGATTGAGATAATTATCAAAAAATTTAACAATATCAAAATAATTTTAAATAATTAGTTATATCAATCCCATGTTATAGAAAAGAATATCATTTGTAAAATAAAAATCAATCCATGTAATTTGTTAAATGAATAAAAACTAAATGAATGGTTTTATAAAAATAAAAACTAATTTACAACAATTTTTTATCTCATAATTTATACCAATAAACTTTTGATTCTCACAAATTATATTTTCACTCTATTTAAAATACATTATTTAATTCATAGTTATAAACTTATAACCTATCAAAATAAAGCGTAAACAAATAAAATATCAAATTATTTAATTAATTATTTTTATTTTCAATCCCATATCATATAAAAAATTATAATTCATAAAAAAAACAGTCAATCCACGTACTAAATTTATTTTGAAATAATCTTTTGAATTAGATTAAAGAATTAAATTTATTTTGAAATAATCTTTTAAATTAAATTTCAATTACTTATATTTTAAAGGTTAAATTAATATAATTTAATAGATTACAGTAATAAAGAATAATTTTATAAAAACTAATCTACAACCCTTTTTATCCAATAATGCAGATCATTGGATTTATGACTCAGAAACTATATTTTCACTATATTTTAAATAGATTGCTTATTTCATTATTATAACCAATTAAAATAAAATTTAAAAGACTAAAATGTTATAATATCTTTGCATATTTTTAGTTTTTGTAACTACTCACGTCAAGAAAGAATACTAAAATTTTCTACGGTTAAAAAATAAATTTGAAATTTATAAGCGTGTTTTAACAAGTTACAAATGATTAAACTCAAATTATAAGTAAAGTAAAACTCAAAATAAAAAAAATAAAAAAAAAATAAGTTTTATTTTTCCATCAAGTTGTGCCAAGTTACAAAACAAATATTTTTTTTTTGTTGTTGATAAAAGACAACTAATAAGCTGAAAAGTCATCTAAAGAGATTTCTCATTTTTTATGGATGATCTTCTCACTTTAAGCGCAAAACATAAATTATTAGTTTCAAAATGACGAAACATCCACACTGTGATGCAATCTATACCTGCTTGCAATTCATGTGCTTCAAAGAAATTCTTCCACCCTCCCGTGAGAACATAATATTTTTCAGCCCAAATCTTGAATGTCATGGAGAACGTAGTACCTTGCATATCATAGACAATGACATCTATTCCTTTTTTAACGTCTTCATCTTCTCTCAACAAAGGCAAGAAATATGTTTCTGCATGTTTCTTGCTCAAAAACAATCTATTTTGTCTCTTCTCCAAATCACTTTTTTGAAGGTTCTTCTCAAAAGGCTTACTACATCCAATAACATTATTAATTGATAGGCCTTGAATTGATGGTATATCTGGAGGATGATATTCACTTGCCACAGTAACATTGTTGTTGTTATCTAGAGGGTGTATAGATACCCTACTATCACCTATAATAATAGTAGATGATCCAATTGCTTTATTTGAAGAATGTATGGATTCCTTACTATAGTTGCACAGTGCACTATATTTAGATAATCTAATTCTTTTATATTGAGGGCTTATGGGTTCCTTATTATAGCTGCACGATGCAATATATGTAGGTAATCTGTTTTTTATACCTTCAGGGTGATATTCATCTTTCATAGCAATATTAGAATTAATTTTTGATGAACATACATCGTTACTATTGCTATATTTTCCTTCACAAATATTTTCTCTTTTTGAAACTATTTTCACGGTCTTCTTCTTTTGGAACAATATTTGCAATAAAAGAATAGCTTCAGCCACTTCACATTCTTCACTAGTAAAATCATTGCCTTCTGTTTTCATCTTGAAAATATAATAATAATTTTGTTTCAATAACTGAATGTGATAGTATGTTATAATTAAGTAGAGTAACCGTACTACTTATAGCACAAATAAGATAGAGTTATAAATCTCCTAGGATTTTATTTCAATTTAAGTTTGTATAGATTTTTTAAAAAAGATTTTGCAAAAAGATAAGTTTTGATTACAATCTTTTGTATAACAAGATTGAAATTATTATCGGGAATATTAACAATATTGAAAATAATTTTAAATATTTATTTATTGTAGATATTTATAATATTAATAAATATTAAATTAATATTAATATTTTAAAATGATATGGTTAGTTATATCAATCCTGTATCATATAAAAAGAATATCATCAGTAAAAAAAAATCGATCCACGTATTTTATAGATTAAAGTTGTTTTGAATGAATCTTTAAGTAGATTACAATTACTTATATTTTAAAAGTTAAATTGATATCAAATTAATAGATTATAACAATAAATGAATGGTTTTGTTCCTAACAGACGCATCAGCATCAAGGTGACTCCGAGCGAGATCTTTTCCCTCTGACTCGCGCGTTTTGCCTTCGTGACGCGCGACCATAGAAACAGAAAATTGCATTTTACTTCTCCAATCGGGTTCAATCCTCCATCCAATAGACAAAATTAGGTTAGAATCTTGAATCTTGATATTAGGGATTATGCTTTTAGGGTTCTCTCTAAATTGGGGTTTTAGGGTTTTGTGATTTTCTTCTCTGGTAATTTTTGAATCCAATTGTAGTCGTTAGTAATGTTGTTAGATGTTATAATAACTGGTAGATTTTGAATGTTTTATAATAACTGGTAGATTTTGAATTTTGCATTATGTGATTCTGATTTGATGATGCTGTTGTTAGTGGTTGAACTCAATTCTGCATTTTTTTACTGATTTGATTCTGATTCTAATTTCTAATTATGAAAATTACATTTTTTAATAGGAATCCCATTTTTTCAGGATAAAAAATATTTCAAAGATTTTCAGAAGAATAAAAATATATATTTCAAAGATTTTCAATGAAAGGTGAGGAAGATGAAAACAATTTCTGGAACTTGTGATTCATCCAAAGAGATGTCACTTTCTGGAACGAAAATGAAAAAAGGGAAACTGAAAACAAATTACTTTAACGAAGTTATATAAAAAGAAAGTACAATTAAATTATGTATGTACTCGAAACTTTTTATTTGCTAAATTATGTATTTATTATAATCGGAGTATCTTTTCAATTGGGTTGATCTTGTTGGAACTATTTAATTTTCATAATTATTATAATTGTTCATATAAAATTCGAACCATGTCTTTTAATATTATAATATCACATTTTTACCGTGAAATTGCTACATTGAAGACAAAAAAAGAGGGTATAGTATATTCAATTGATTCTCCTTAAAAGAATGCTTGTGAATTTGGTTCCTTACTCCAAAAATATAGTTTTTTAAACATCCTTTTTCAAAGTTTGGAGTAATTTTTGTTTGGAAATAAAGTGAATAGTATATATAGTCTATGCGCGGCTAAGGAAACACAATTAAATTTTTTTCTCCAAAAAAGACAATTTATCTTAAAAAAAATTTCTTAAATTTGCGATTAATAAATAAATAAAAAAAGAAAGGAGAAATTGTGATCCCAATAAAGAGGCCATCATCAAAACCGCATCCTTTTGAAGAGGCCATCATCATCACAATAATCATTCTCTAAACTCATTTTATTTTATTTTTAACAATTTTACCAATTAAAACTTATGCACTAAAATTATAAAATTAAAACCCGAAAATAACACTTTGATATGTTTTCTTTTTCACGTAAAAGAGTCCCACCATAAAGTAGTCAGAATACGTATTAATAAAAAAAAAATAGTTATAAAACTATTTGAATTTAAGTTGTAACAAGATTTGTAAAAAATAAGTTTACAAAAAGATAATATTTAGTTCCAATCTTTTGCATAACAAAATTGAGATAATTATCGGAAATCTTATCAGCTTGTTTTGAAATGTTACAAACGAGTACACCCAAATTATAAATAAAATAAAATTTAAAAAATATAAAATATAAGTTTCAGCTTCCATCAAGTTGCATCAAGTAACAAAACAAATACTCTTTTTTTATTGATAAAAGACTAATAATAAACAGAAGAGCCATCTAAAGAGATTTTTTATTTTTAGTGGATATTCTTCTCACGCTAAGCGCAAAACACAAATTATCGGTTTCAAAATGACGAAACATCCACACTGTTACACAATCTGTATCTGCTTGCAAGTCATGTGCTTCAAAGAAATTCTTCCATCCTCCCATGAGAACATAATATTTTTTAGCCCAAATCTTGAATGTCATGGAGAACGTAGTACCTTGCATATCATAGACAATGACATCTACTCCTTCTTTAATGTCTTCACCTTCTCTCAACAACGGCAAGAAATATGTTTCTGCATGTTTCTTGCTCAAAAACAATCTATTTTGGCTCTTCTCCAAATCACTTTTTTGAAGGTTCTTCTCAAAAGGCTTACTACATCCAATAATATTATCGATTGAAAGACCTTGAATTGATGGTATATCTGGAGGGTGATATTCATTTTTCATAGTAACATTGTTGTTGCTATCTAGAGAGTGTAGAAATACCTTACTATCACCTGCAACAACGGTAGATGATCCAATTGCTTTATTTGAAGAGTGTATGGATTCCTTACTATAGTTGCACACTCCAACAGATTTAGATAATCTAATTCTTTTATATTGAGGGCTTATGGTTTCTCCAATATACGCAGGTAATCCAATTTTTATACCTGAAGGGTGATATTCATCTTTCATAGCAACATTAGAATTGATTTTTGATGAACATACATTGTTATTATATGTTCCTTCACAAATCTTTTTACCATTTAAAACTATTTTCATAGTCTTCTTCTTTTGAAATGGTGTTTGCAATAAAAGAATAGCTTCAGCCACTTCACGTTCTTCACTAGTGAAGTCATTGACTTCTATTTTCATCTTGAAAATATAATAACTATTTCATTTTATGCTTTGATGATTGAATGTAATGGTATGTAATGTTGTAGTTACATAGAAATCGTAATACTTATAGGATAAAAAAGATAAAGTTATAAAACTACTAGAATTCTATTTGAATTTAAGTTATAAAACTGATTAAAATCTTTTTATAACAAGATTAAGATAATTATCGAAAATTTTAACAATATCAAAATAATTTTAAATATTTATTTGTTGTAGATATTTATAATACTAATAAATGTTAAATAGTCATTAATTTTTTGAAATGATATAATTAGTTATATCAATCCCATGTCATAGAAAAGAATATCATTTGTAAAATAAAAATCAATCCACGTATCTTAAAAATTAAATTTGTTTTGATTGAATTTTTTAAATTAGATTACAATTACTTATATTTAAAAGGTTAAATTGATATCAATTTAATAGATTATAACACTAAAATGAATGGTTTTATAAAAATAAAAACTAATTTACAACAATTTTTTATCTCATGATTATACCAATAAACTTTTGATTCTCACAAATTATATTTTCACTCTATTTTGAATACATTATTTAATTCATATTTATAAACTTATAACCTATCAAAATAAAGCGTAAACAAATAAAATGTCAAATTATTTAATTTTTTACAACTAAAATTTTATATTTTCAATATAATAAAATAAACAAAATTCACGTGTACACTAACCCTAATTTCTCTATCGTCTCTCTTCTGGTGCGACTGCGCAGTCTAACAGAAAATCGCGCGTTTTGTCTTCGCAAATCGTGTGACCCGTAGAAACAGAAAATCGCGTTTACATTCCCCAATTTCAATCCTCCAGAAAATTGATAGTTCAATAAAGGTTAGAATATTGAATCGTGATTTTGATTTCAGTATTCTCTCTAAGTAAGGTTTTGTGATTTTTTTTCTTTAGTAAATTTTTAATCCAATTTTGTTGTTGTTATTGTTAGTTGTTGAAACTGATTTTGAATACAATTGTATTTGTTAATCGTTGAATCTAACGTTGTTAGATGTTATAATAGCAGGTAGATTTTGAATTTTGCATTATGTGATTCTGATTTGATTGAACTCAATGCATTTTTTTACTGATTTGATTTTGATTTTAATTTCTAAATATGGAAATTACGTTTTTTTAATAGGAACCCAATTTTTTTTAGAGGATAAAAAATATTTCAAATATTTTCAATGAGAGGATTAAAAATATATATTTCATTTTTTTTTTTCTTTTGCAGTTTTTAGTGATACACCCCGCCTCTATTTTGATCCGTCGCAATTAATTATTTTTTTATTTTACTTAATTTGAATTTATCTATTAAAATAACTAGTTTGTAATCCCGTCACACGGAAACAACGATTTTAATAAATAAATTGTTATATTAGTTTATATATATCAAATTTCATAAATTTTATTGACATTAAAAAAATAAGTTGACTTAAAAAAAATAATTTACAATTAAAAATTAAAAAAAAAACTAATTATAACTTAACTTAATTATAACTACTTTCTTATAAACTACTTTCTTATACGCTCAATGTTATACATGAAAAGCATGACTCCAACACAATGCCTTATTTTTTAATTCTACAAAGAATATTTTTTCTTTCCAAAAAACTTATTATAAAACAATACTTTTAATTTTAAACAAATAAAAATAATAATTATTAAAAAAATTAAATAATTAGATTAGATTAAATAAGAATTTTTAAAATAATGAACATGGACATATATAAAATTAGTAAATGTAAAGATGAGTAAGTAACTTAATAATAAATTTTTATTTTTATTATTCAACCTATGTTATTTATATGAAAATTTAAGAATTCATATAAATTTTGTTGTATCAATTGGCAAAATATCTTTCATTTTAGTACTACTCACAAAATACTAAAGAAAAATAATGTTTTCATTACAAATAAAAAATTACAATACACATAAAAATTATGAGTATCTTTTATCTTTGAATTTGCATGTTAGTCTTCATTAATCTTTCATGAATCATTTGAATTCTTTTGAATTTGTGTGATATTTAATAATAAATTTAGAATATAAAATGTATAGTATAGCAGTTTTTAAATTTGATAAAATAGTGTTTGAAATTTGAAAAACCTTTACTTTCAATAAATGGATGAAATGAATTGTTTCTTTAATTCCTACATAAATTTTATATTTTGTTAAATAAATTATCATCTTGAAAATATAATAACTATTGTATTTTATGTTTTGATGATTGAATGTAATGGTATGTAACGTTGTAGTTACATAGAAATCGTAATACTTATAGGATAAAAAAGATAAAGTTATAAAACTACTAGAATTCTATTTGAATTTAAGTTGTCATAGATTCCAAAAAGAAAGAGTCTTAAAAAAAACTGATCACAATGATTACAATCTTTTTATAACAAGATTTAGATAATTATCGAAAATTTTAACAATATAAAAATAATTTTAAATATTTATTTGTTGTAGATATTTATAATACTAATAAATATTAAATAGCCATTAATTTTTTGAAATGATATAATTAGTTATGTTTTGATTGAATCTTTTAAATTAGATTACAATTACTTATATTTAAAAGGTTAAATTGATATCAATTTAATAGATTATAACACTAAATGAATGGTTTTATAAAAATAAAAACTAATTTACAACAATTTTTTATCTCATGATTTATATCAATAAACTTTTGATTCTCACAAATTATATTTTCACTCTATTTTGAATACATTGTTTAATTCACAGTTATATACTTATAACCTATCAAAATAAAGCGTAAACGAATAAAATGTCAAATTATTTAATTTTTACAACTAAAATTTTATATTTTTAATTGCGTTGATCTTGTTGGAACTCTACTAACCAGAATGGTTTGGTGCCAATAAAATTGTAATTTGAAACTCTACAAATTAAAATTTAATTTTCATAATTATTATAATTGTTCATATAAAATTCGAACCATGTCTTTTAATATTATAATATCACATTTTTACCTTGAAATTGCTACTGAAGACAAAAAAAAGAGGGTATAGTATATTCCATTGATTCTCCTTAAAAGAATGCTTGTGAATTTGGTTCCTTTCTCCAAAAATATAGTTTTTTTAAACATCATTTTTCAAAGCTTGGAGTAATTTTTGTTTGGAAATAAAGTGAATAGTATATATAGTCTATGCGCGGCTAAGGAAACACAATTCAATTTTTTTCCCCAAAAAGAGAATTTATCTTTATATGTAAAAAGAAAGTAAAAAACACAATTTATATATATATATATATATAAAAGTAAAAAACACAATTCATTTTAGTCATCGAGATTTTTACTAGAAGAAAAATAAAATTGGGGTTAATTCAAAAGAGGAGAGAAAGATAATTTTAATTAAAAATGTATTTTGTGATTTAAGAAAAGAGATAAATTTAAAATAAATTTAAATATATTTAAACATCTCTTATTTTCTCTGAATTTTTTAAAATGAAAGGATGGTAAAATAAAAGTTATGCGAATTTTTAATATCACATCTTCCTCTCATAGAAATTAAACTAAATGCATATAATTTAAAAAGTTATATTTCCTCTCCTTCATCTACCCTTTAAGTAAACACACCTAAATGATGATATATTATGTTCTTCATTTAGGTGAGCTTTTATCTTAAAAAAAGTCCTTAAATTTGTGATTAATAAAGAGAGAGATATTGTGATCCCAAAACCAGTCAACAAAACTACATCTTTCTGAAGAGGCTCATGATCATCACAATAATCATTCTCTAAACTCATTTTCTTTTATTTTTAACAATTTTACCAATTAAAACCTATGCACCAAAATTATAAACTTAAAAAAATAACACAACTAAACCACTCTTTCAAGTCAAATATTTGTTGTGGTTTCTTTTTCTCATAAAAGATTCATATCATAGAGTAGTTCGTAATACTTACTAGTACAAAAAAAATAAAGTTATAAAATTATTAAAATTTAATTTCAATTTAAGTTTATAAAAAAATATGTCAAAAAAAAAAAAGTTTACATAAAGCATATTTTTAGTTCCAATCTTTTACATAACAAAATTGAGATAATTATCAGAAATTTTAACAATATCAAAGTAATACAAAATATTTATTTATTATAGATATTTATAATATTAATAAATAATAAATTGATATTAATTTTTAAATGATATAATTAGTGGTATCAATCCCATGTCATATAAAAAATTATCATTCGTAAAAAAAAAAAATCAATCCACATATTTTAGGAATTAAATTTATTGTGAAATAATCTTTTAAATTAGATTACAATTACTTGTATTCTAAAGCCTAAATTAATATAATTTAATAGATCACAGTAATCAATTAACGATTTTATAGAAACAAAAAAGTAATCTACAACACTTTTTAACCCATAATCAGTTCCGGAGCTTGAACGAAAATATTAAGGGGGTCAATTTTTAAAATTTTAATAGGTAAATAAAAAGATATAATATAGTATTGTATATAAAAATTTTAAATTATAAATTTAAAAAACTATATTGACGATCAAACTCTTAAACTCTTAACCTTATAAGACAGAGCTAACAAATCAAAATTTGGTTGACAATTTTAATAATTAAAAATTAGTTTTTAAAAAATCTATTTTTTTTTTCAAACACTAAAATTTTGTAGTTTAATTGTTATGTTTTGTTAATGTAAAAAGTTGTACACTATCAGCACATCACAATCATCCATACGTGTGACTTTAAAAGTAATTATAATAAAAGTTAAATTATTTTATTAATCTGACGGTTATGATCAATTAACAATATAAAATATATTTACATTGTCGATGCATACAAATTAAATCCAAATGTTTACATTATTAATATAATTTTCTTAACTACAAGGACAAAAAGAATATATATATATATATATTATATATATATATAATAACAATAATAATAATAATAATAATTAAAATACATTTAAATACAACACATTATTTAAGATATCAATATTGACATAATATTAATGAAAAATAAGAGTTTGGTTTGAGTATTACGCGATCTATTTTAAAATTAAGTGAAATTATATCTCAAATCAATAAAGTTCGAATTTATTGATTTAGTTCAACTTGGATTCAAACTCATAAAAAAAAATATGAATCTAATTTAATTAGTTTTGGTTAAATATTTAGGATCATTGATTGATTTTTATCCCTATATAAAATTCACAATTACATAGATAAAATTCACAACTCACATAGTTGAAATTTATGCTGAAATATAATTTAGGTTAAAAATTTTAGTTTATTTTATAATTATATTAGTTATTTTTGTAATATTTTTATAAAAAATTTCCTCATATTTTTTTATAATAGATATTTGAGTTATCATTTGAAACACAAAATATGACACAAATAAAATACCGTGTAAAATAAAGATGTGTAAAATAAAGACGACAACATTTTGTATTCATATTCCAATATACATTATTGTATTTGTGTCTTATTTTATGTCAAATTGTGTTTCAATAATATTATTAAAAAATAAATAAAAATAATAGTATTTTTTAAAAAATTATTGGGGACTTTGGGGTGACTGTGACCACCCTATGTCCCCATGAAGATTCGCCATTGCCCATAATGCAACATATCATTGGACTTATGAATATGACAAACTATATTTTAAATAGATTGCTCATTTCATGATTATAACCAATCAAAATAAAGTTTAAAATAATAAAATGTTAAAATGTCGATGCATCTTTTTAGTTTTTGTAACTACTCACTCATAAAAAGAACACCAAAGTTTTCTACGGTTCAAAAATAAATTTAAAATTTATAAGCGTGTTTTGACAAGTTACAAGCAATTAAACCTAATTTATAAGCAAAATAAAACCCAAAATAAAAAAAATAAAAAGTTTAAATTTGCAACAAGTTGTGCTAAGTAACAAAACAAATACTCTATTTTTTGTTGATAAAAGACTACTAATAAGTTGGAGAACCATCTAAAGAGATTTTTCATTTTTGATGGATGATCTTCTCACGTTAAGCGCAAAATACAAATTATCGGTTTCAAAATGACGAAACATCCACACGGTGACATAATCTGTAGCTGCTTGCAATTCATGCGTTTCAAAGAAATTCTTCCACCCTCCTGTGAGAACATAATATTTTTCAGCCCAAATATTGAATGTCATGTAGAACGTAGTACATTGCATCTTATAGACAATGACATCTATTCTTCTTTTAGCGTCTTCACATTCTCTCAACAAAAGGCAAGAAATATGTTTCTGCATGTTTCTTGTTCAAAAACAGTCTATTTTGCCTCTTCTTCAAATCACTTTTTTGAAGATTCTTCTCAAAAGGCTTACTACATCCAATAATATTATTGATTGATAGGCCTTGAATTGATGGTATATTTGGAGGGTGATATTCATTTTTCATAGTAACATTGTTGTTGCTATCTAGAGGGTGTACAAATACCCTAGTATCACCTACAACAATGGTAGATGATCCCATTGCTTTATTTGAAGAGGGTATGAATTCCTTACTATAGTTGCGCAATGCAACAAATTAAGATAATCTAATTCTTTTATACTGAGGACTTATGGTTTCCTGACTATAGTTGCATGATGCAATATGTGGAGGTAATTCAATTTTTATATCTTGAGGGTGATATTCATTTTCATAGCAACATTAGAATTGATTTTTGATGAACATACATAGTTATTATATGTTTCTTCACAAATCCTTTTACCTTTTAAAACTATATTCATAGTCTTCTTTTTTTGGAACGACGTTTACAATAAAAGAATAGCTTCAACCACTTTACATTCTTTACTAGTGAAATTATTGCCTCTCGTTTTCATCTTGGAAATATAATAACTATTTTGTTTCGATGATTAAATGTGATGGTATGTAATGTTGTAATTACATAGAGTAGCCGTAATACTTATAACACTAAAAAGAAAAAAGATAGAATTATAAAACTACTAGAATTTAGTTTCAATTTAAGTTCGTATAGATTTTTAAAAAAAGAATTTGCAAAAAGATAAGTTTTGATTACAATCTTTTGTATAACAAGATTTAAATTATTATCGGAAATTTTAGTAATATCAAAAATAATTTTAAATATTTATTTATTGTAGATATTTATAATATTAAATTAATATTAATTTTTTTGAAATGATATAATTAGTTATATCAATCCCATATTATATAAAAAAAATATTATTTGTAAAAAAAATAAACTCAATCCAACGTATCTTAATAATTAAATTTCTTTTGAAAGACTCTTTTAAATTAGATTACAATTACTATATTTAAAGGTTAAATTGATATCAATTTAATAGATTATAATAATAAATAAATAGTTTTATAAAAATAAAAAACTAATTTACAACCATTTTATCTCATGATTCAGACCATTATACTTTGATTCTCACAAATTATATTTTCACTTTATTTAGTTCATAGTTATAATAACCTATCGAAATAAAGGTACATGAATAAAATGTGAAATTATTTAATTTTTTACATTGTAATTAATCTAAAAATAAAATAAAATATTTAAAATACATACAAAACTCACGTGCAGCTTTCTCCTTGACCCTAATTTCTCTCTCGTCACGTCTCCCTACCTATTGCGACGGCGGCAGCAGGCAAATAGGCGCTCCACCGGACACCGACGGCGACTTCGAGCGAGATCTTTTCCCTCACGAATCGCGCGTTTTTTCTTTGGTAATTTTTTAATCCAATTTTTGTTGTTGTTAATTGTTGAAATTGATTTTGAATCCAATTGTAGTTGTTAGTTGTTGAATCTAATGTTCTTTGTAGATTTTGAATTTTGCATTATATGATTCTGATTTGATGCTGCTATTGTTAGTTGTTGAACTGAATTCTGCATTTTTTAACTATTTGATTCTGCTTCTAATTTCTGGTTATGAAAATTGCATTTTTTAATAGGGACCCAATTTTTTAAGATTCAAATAGGGCGCACAAGAACCTTAAGACGGGCTCAACTCAAATCACTTCCTGGAAAAGCCATATCTGGCCGGAAAACGCCAGACTCCATCAGGTTTTTACTTTTCTTTCTTTCTTTCAGATTTCCCTTACCCTTTTCTGTATCGCCCCAGCAGAGCAGAGCTATATTCACTGCGATTCCGCAATTTGTGGCGCGATTAACAATATAGTTTAGTTTTTAACTAGTTTTTGATTCTAGTTATGTGTATGTGTGTGAAGGTGAAAGGTGAGGAAGATGAAAACAGTTGCTGGAACTTGTGATTCATCCAAAGAGATATCACTTTCAAAAGCTACCAAAATTCTCTCCAAATTTGTCTCTGCTGACAATGGTGCTTCAAATGTCATCAATGCATATCTCCACCGTGCTTCCGAGGCTTTCACCGAGCTCAACCACCTTCACAAGGATCTTAAACCGTCGCGCTCTCATAGGAAGAATCGCCAAAGCAATACAACATATGACAGTGGCAGAGTTGTTGGAAATTCTGTTAGGAGTGTTGATGTGAAATCCAGAAACGAGTTTGGAAGTCAATGCCATGAAAAGTCGACTCAGAGTGCTGTTAAATTTGGTGAGGAAATTAATGGTTCTATTGTAGGTGGAAGTGAGAAGCATAAGAAAGATAAAAAGAAGAAGCATGAAGATAGGGAAGGTGATGGAAAAATACCCAAGAAGGAACAAAATGAAATTGAATTGGGTCATGGAAATGAAGGAGAGATGGAGGAGGGAAAAAAACAAAAAAAGGAGAAAAAGAAGGATAAGAATGTAGAAGGTGAGGTTTTAAAGGAACAAGAACAATGGGAAGAGATTGAAAAAAAGATAAGTAACAGTCTGAAGGTTGAAAATGGAGGGATAGTTGGTCCTCAGGAGATAGAAATTAGGTCGAAAAAGAAATATGAAACCGCAAGTGAGAATGTGAAGGGACAAGAACAAGGGAAGGAGATAGAAAAAAAGATAAGCAATGGTGTTATTGATGGGGAAAATGGAGGGCTAGTTGCTTCTCGAGATATAGAAATTAAGTCGAAAAAGAGATACGAAGCGGGGAGTGAGAATAAATTAAATGCTGAAGAGGTGAAGACAGATCAGAAAAAGAAGAAGATGAACAAAAATGTTGAAGAGAGAAGTGAGGATAGATCTGGGGAACTGTCCAAGAAGAGAATGAAAAGGAAACACGAGGGTCATGCCTAAATTTAGTTCTTCATTAATTTCACTTGATAGTTGTTAAATCTTTTACAATTTTGGTCACGAAATTTTCACTTGCAAGGTTGCTTACATTGTGGCATCACATTTTGTAATATCATAGGACATAGGAGGAGTTTGCTTCTTGATTCCTCTTCTACATTGTTTTTGTCATACTAGGGTTATGCCTAAATTTAGGTGTTTACTAAATTCACTTGATAGTTGTTAAATGCTTTTCAAAATTGATGATGAATTTTGACTTGTAAGGTTGCTTACATTGTTATCTCACTTATTGTACTGTCATATAACATCAGAGGAATTTTCTTGCTGATTTCTTTCCTATATTTTGTTTTTGAATACTTCTTTGTAGTCTTTACAACTGTCACATTAGAAATGAAATGCAGTTTTTGTATTGATTGCAACCATCAGTTATTGGTGATAGAGAATTCTTCATGTAGATAGTGTATAGAGCAATAACCAGATATCATGGGTTCTGGGAGTTTACATACTTTTGTTTCATGGAAAAAGAAAATACAATGTCATTTGAAATCCAGCAGCTTCCTTTATAAGGTATAACATAGTTGTCTATAGATCTAATTTTGCTGCCACTTTTGCATAGCACTTTGCAATGTAAATTCTTTCTTATTAGGCTTTGGCTTTGCCATTACCTACATCCTGAAATTAAAACAAAGTACATTAAGCACACAGATGGCGTATACATTGACATAAGTTCTGAAATTGTTGTATTAAAGTTATCAAGCCAGATAAAACAACTGTAAGGTATAGCAAAAAGAAGGGATGGGATCCCAGTCACTGAAAAAAGGAAAACTGAAAACAAATTACTTTAACGAAGTTATATAAAAACAAATTACAATTAGATTATGTATGTCGAAACTTTTTACCTACTTTTGCTATTATAAACAATGAAATGGCCTATTTTTTTTTTTTTTTTTTGCTTTTAACATATAATATTTATGTATCTGTTTGCCTTTTTACGTTGTGTCAGTTATTTTTAAATTGTTTCGTTTCGCAAGTTTTCGAGCACATAGTTATATCCCATACCACTTTTAGTCGATCTGAATCTCCACAAGCTAAAGAAATTATTACTAACTTGATGAGATTAAAGATTGTGATCGTCATTTGTCTTTGATCATCATGTATCGAAAAAATTGGTTGGTTTGGTGGTTAGGATTAAGATGTTGACTTAGTTTAGTTATTTGTGTTTACTGTTGACATGTGCTTAATGGTTCTAAGTTTATTGTTGACATGTGCTTATCTAGAAATGCATATTCGGAAGAAAAAAAAACTGTATTTTTTTCAAATACATAATTTTAATTTTGATGAATATGTGAGGGTGGGAAAAGAACTCCTATTAGCATATCCATTGTATCATTTGTTGTTCTAGTTATTAAATATTGTTTATTGTTGAAAAAAAAAGGCAATGGGATCGAGTAGTATATTTTTGTTTCATTTGTCCATGGAAACCAAGTTGATTGTGCCTTAGTTCTGTTTGCTTTCTTATTCTTATTGATTGATATAAAAACGAAAAAGGCATTGACAACTAAAATATTTAAAGACATATTTGTAAAAGAGTGGTCAAATTTTAAATAGTGGATAAAAAAATATTAACTAAAAATAAAAAATATAATTTATGTTAAGAGTATACATGTATAAATAGGAGGAACTAGATCATTTTAATACCTTATCGAGTATTTTTTCAATTACGTTGATCTTTTCGAAACTACGAGTGCAGAGGAATAAACATTATGGTATGAGAGTTAAAGATAGCATAGAGCATCATGTTATAGTTTCATAATCTTAAATTTGCATATGTAATATCAGAAACAGTGAGCCAAGCATGTCTTTAGCATATCTTGAATTTTTGTCATATCTTTCAAGATTATTTTTACCTAGTTTCAAATTGCAATCTTATTGGTGCTCCAGTTTAAATTCCATGGCAGCAAGAATTAAAAACATCTTGTCCAATTAAGAACAAACTTTTTTTTATAAAAGGCGGGAATGTTTTTTTAGCATATCTTGAATTCTTTTGTCGGAAATGTTTTTATTTTTTTTGAAGTGGTTTGTATTTTTTGAAAAATAAATAAATGTAAAAATCACGTTTTTAGTAAAACTCTACAAATTAAAGTTTAATTTTAAATGCAAAATCAATCAAATAGTATATTAAAGTTAAATCTATCATTTATTTAACTTATTTATATTTTTATATAAATAATATATTAAATTTACCCATAAAATAAATACATTAAATCTATTATTTATTTTTCTAAATATATTTAAAAAAATACTACCAGTGTTTATAAAAAAAATGATTATAATTTTCAACTTTTGTTTAAGAGAAAGGTCAACTTTTATTGAAAAAAAAATAACAAAGCTTTTAGTCAGATACTAACCAATATCTCAAAAGCACATTTTAAAATATTAAAATATAAAAATTATATTTAAAATTTGTACATCCAACTCTTTTAAAAAAGAATGTAAATTATTTTTCTTCAACAAAACATTTCTACTTTTGAACACATGTTAGCTAAACCCAAACTTTTTCATGGTATTTATTACATGACAATTTGGGACCCCAAAAAGCCAAAATCGACCGTTGCATTTCCCTGTTTCCAGGCTCTGCCTCGTACTCCTCACATCTCTCTCTCTCTCTTCTCTTTCTAACATTCAAATTTCAAACTTTCAAAATTCCTCATCCAAAAAACTTGTCACTACTTTCGTCTTACATCTTCATCACCAACACACACAAAATTTGTGTTTTCTTCTTCTAAAAAACACAATCTAAAACTATATTACTCTCTCTCTCTCTCTCTCTCTCTCTCTCTTTGTTTTACACAATGAGGGAAGAAAATGCCAGCAACAACCCATCAGAAAGCAAGTCCAAAGCTTCAAAATTTACGGATCAAAACCAACCTCCAAAGCATCAAACAACAAAACCAACCAACCCCAACAACAATCACTCAAAACCAAGGTTATGGGGTGCTCACATTGTCAAAGGTTTTTCAGCAGACAAAAAAACCAAACACCAACAAACACTTCCGACTAAAAAACAACAAACAACCTCGGATGCTGCTAACCAGAAAAACCCTTTTGTTCCAGTTCAATCAAGGGTCAAAAGATCACTCATGGGTGATTTATCATGTTCCATTAATGTTTCTCAAGTTCATCCACATGCTTTTCCAACACATAGGAGACAATCCTCTACTGATTTGTTCACCGAGTTGGATCATATGAGAAGCTTGTTGCAAGAGTCTAAGGAGAGAGAGTTTAAGCTTAATGCTGAGTTGGTTGAGTGTAGGAGGAATCAGAATGAGGTTGATGAGCTTGTGAAGAAAGTTGCTTTGTTGGAAGAAGAGAAAACTAGTCTATGTGACCAATTGGTTGTGTTGAGTAGGAGGTGTGAAGGGGTGAAAGGGGAAAACAAGGATAGTTGTTATATGCAGAATTTGGAGCTTGAAGTTGTTGAGTTGAGAAGGTTGAATAAGGAGCTGCAGATGGAGAAGAGAAACCTCACTTGCAGATTATCTTCTATGGAGTCTTGTTCTGCCAACTCTTCGGAGGTAGTTTTTTGCAATTTGACTGATTCAATTTTCATCAGACACAATTTCTTTTGGCTATTTTTCATAAGCTATTCTATTACTTATGAAAACAACTTGTAGCTTATAAAAAACAGTTTCACTTTATTTTAAGTTATATGCAATCTGTCAAGGTAGTCTCTAAACTATATGAAAACCATCAAATTAGTCTTTGATGTTATATATTGACAAAAGATATTATGGATTTTTTTTTGTAGTTTAAGGAGTAACTTGACATTACTATTTATTATTTTCATATAGTTTAGAATTTAATAGGAGAACATATATACTTGAGGGACCAAATTGATGGTTTATTCCAATTTATACAGGTTAGAATAGAGGAGGAGGGTATACCAGTAACACTTTATTTGGGGTAGTTAAGTGAATTGAAGTTATTTAATGTGCTTCATTATTAATTATTAATGTAGCTGCTAGATTCATTACTAAGCCTATGGTATTATTTCTTTTCAGTTTACACTCTTCTTTTTCTTATTGATTTTTTTGGTTGCACATTTTTCTCTTCTTAAACTTAGAATTTGAGCTTCTTAAGCACAGTTTGGATCAGCTTCTAGCTTGTGGAAGTGAAAGCTCCTCAATTACATTAGATTTGTGATTAGTCTCTTAAAAGATACTTCTATAAAGCTTGCAGTTATTTATGGAGAAGTTAAAATCAGTTTCTGAAAAAATAGAAATGCAGAAACTAATTTCAACTCACCATCAGTTAATCCAAACTGGCATTTGGCTTAGGTTATTGTATGTTTTGTTAGTTACTTTTATTTGTTCTTTTAAATTTTTAGTATTCCAACAATTTTCTATAACTTAGCTTCTGCCTCTCACTTTAGTTTTCCTGAATGCTGATTCACCTTTCTTCTTCAATATCATTATATAATCAGAGTGACATTGTTGCCAAATTCAAAGCCGAGGCGTCATTGCTCCGAGTTACGAATGAAGACCTGAGCAAACAAGTAGAAGGTTTACAAACAAGCAGATTAAATGAGGTGGAGGAGCTTGCTTATTTGAGGTGGGTGAATTCATGTTTAAGAAATGAATTGAAGAATACAACATTGGATTCTGATAAACCATCTAGTCCTCAATCTATTGTGAGTAGTAGTGGAGATTCTGTTACTTCTTTCTCTGATCAAACCAATAGCTACTTAAAGTGTGGTAATAGTAGTGGAAATAGTTTCATCAATTTAGTTAAGAAGCCAAAAAAGTGGCCAATAACGATTGAATCATCACAAGTAGAGTGCACAAGTAGTAGTATCATTGACAAAAATTGGATTGAATCAGTTTGTGATGGGAGCAATAGAAGAAGACATTCAATTAGTGGTTCCAATAGCTCAGAGGAAGATATTGTTGTATTAAGTAAAAGAAGACAATCTAATTGTTTTGATTCTTTTGAATGTTTAAAAGAAATGGAAAAAGAATCAGTGCCAATGCCATTATCAATTCAACAATCTTGTTTGGAGAAAAGAGCATTAAGGATTCCTAATCCTCCTCCAAGACCTTCTTCATGTTCTATTTCTAGCAAAACAAAACAAGAAAGCTTAGTTCAAGTTCAAGTTCAACCTCCTCCACCTCCACCTCCTCCACCTCCTCCTATGAATTTCGCTTCGAGAAGTAACACGGCGATGGTTAAACGAGCTCCACAAGTAGTGGAATTGTACCATTCACTCATGAAGAGAGATTCTAGAAGGGATTCTTCTAATGGAGGACTATCTGATGCTCCTGATGTTGCAGATGTTCGTAGCAGCATGATTGGAGAAATTGAGAACCGATCGTCACATTTACTTGCTGTGAGTAGACTTAAACCTTACATATCAAACTTTATAAAATTCCAACTTTTTTAATGAAAAAATTTGTTTACAATGTAGCTGATGATTTAGGCTACCTAGTACTAGTTAATAGACCAAAATGTATTGCAATTTGTAATCATAAACCAAAATTTTGAAGCCATTATTATATTTATTTATATGTATGCAGATAAAAGCAGATATTGAAACACAAGGAGAATTTGTAAATTCATTGATTAGAGAGGTGAATGATGCAGTTTATCAGAACATAGAAGATGTGGTGGCATTTGTGAAGTGGCTTGATGATGAACTTTGCTTCCTTGTAAGTTGCTTTGTGCTTATAATCTTTGTAGCATGAAATTGTTCCATGTACATATTCACTGTATTAATGTTACTACTTTAAACTATTACATCCAAACTATCCATCACAGAATTATAATAGGTAGCTAATATTGTTAATAATATCAATGACATGCATTTTATTATTGCTAGTAAATTCATTATGTTATTGTATATGCATAGGTGGATGAAAGGGCTGTTCTTAAACATTTTGATTGGCCAGAGAAAAAAGCTGACACATTAAGAGAAGCATCATTTGGTTATCAAGATTTGAAAAAACTGGAATCTGAAGTTTCTTCATACCAAGACGATCCTCGGATACCTTGTGACATTGCTCTAAAGAAAATGGTTGCATTATCAGAAAAGTAAGCTACTCAATTATCTCTAAAAGTGCTTTGTGATTCTATAGTTTCACGTTGCAAGACACTAATGTTTGTGTTTCGCTGTAGGATGGAACGTACGGTTTATACTCTTCTTCGAACGAGGGAGTCGCTTATGCGAAATTGCAAGGATTTTCAAATTCCTGTAGAATGGATGCTAGATAATGGAATCATCGGCAAGGTACATCATAATGTGAATGATGAGATGAATGTGTAAAAAAGACTACAATACTGTCATTACATTACTATGATAGCATAACATATATTAAGGATTAGGCTTGCAAATAAATCTTCATTAACAATCATCCATTTTAAAAGATTGTATTAGTATCCTATAAAACTGTTCTGAAAACTTTAAAAAGCATAATGTTCTATCTGATATTTGCTTCTTTAAAGCATTTTATATATCTTGTCATAACATTGGATTCAACTATTTTATTGTTTTTGTAGATAAAACTAGGCTCAGTTAAATTGGCTAAAAAGTATATGAAAAGGGTAGCCATGGAAGTTCAAACAAAGTCAGCATTTGATAAAGATCCTGCAATGGATTACATGGTTCTCCAAGGAGTGAGATTTGCTTTCAGAATCCATCAGGTTTGTCTTATATAATATACTTATTAATCTTTGTACATGCTTTTAAGTTGGTCCCTCCAATGTAAATTATAATTCATGTTTCTTCTCTCTTAAGATTAATGCAAATTTTTCTTAGTTAGTTCTTTCTAGTATTCACAATTGTCTTATGCTAAATCATGAACAAAACCTTTTCTAGAAAGAACTAGTTTTATTTTTGTTTTTAAATATAAATAAGGCTTAAATACAGTTTTGATCTTTATTTTGTCTTATCACGATTATTTATTAACTAGTGAATATAGAGTAAGAGGTGATCTTTATTTAATTGTTAATTAATGCAGTTTGCGGGAGGATTTGATGCAGAAACAATGCACGCGTTCGAGGAACTTCGCAATCTTGCATCTCTACTTAACAAGACATGAAGAGAATGATGATAAGTTCCAGCTTACCATCTCAGTAAGCCATAGACTAATATATTCCATAAGATTTTGTTGTATACTTCAAAATAATTCAAAATCAAATTATGTTGTGTAACTCAATACAACAATCAAGATAAATGTATTAATATATGGTAGAATGAGATTCCCTACCATTTGAGAAACTTCAGAGGCTAGGCCTTTGATTAAAGTAGAGATTATTATTTTTTAATTTTATGCACTTGTTTAAATTTCATATCATTGGCCAGGTTATTTTATGGGATGAAATAGTAATTTTGTGAAATTAATCAATTCAAGATGAAGCATGTAGCAAAGCAATATTACAAATCAAGCAAACAGAAAAATTGCCTTGTGCAATGTATGAAGACTTTTTGGCATGAATAAAGTGTACGCAATATGATTCAATTTCAGGTTGCATATGAAAAATCATGTACTCCACTTTATTTTTTTCCCTCTATCTATCTCTTATTATTACATCAGCAACGTATCACATCAATCCCTCTAAGATTTGAAAAATTTATCGATAAAACTTAAAAGTGTTAGCAAGTAAATAATGTTAAAAGTCAAGGTAAAGCGGAGAGCCTTGACATAAAATGGGTATTCAACGGATGTAAGTCTCGAGAGCAGTAAAAACCAAATGTGTGTTGATCTATGGCGAACATTTGATAGTTCCACAAAAAATAAATGCAACGAACACTATCGATCATGGAAGTGACAATGATTTATTTTACTTTATCTAATAATTAATAGTTTTCAATAAAAAATAAGAGTTATATATTTAATTTTTGAAGTTTACTCCTAAACCGAGACGAATTCAAGTTGTAGAACTTTATCTTTCAAATAATTTACATTTACATTTGTTCTACATTTCAATACAGTCTTTTGTAAGTTTATCTCTACGTGCAAATTTTTTATACAAACTATTTACCTTCATGCATCTTTAATTACAATTATTTTAAATCTATATACTTTATTTTAAGTGAATTTAAATTTTTGATCTTCAATTCATTCGTTTTTTCTTTTCGAAAAATATTCCTTTCAAGTCGGTGATTAATCTTTTTCGCCCGATTTCACTCTAAAACACAAACTATTCACATGTAAGGTTGTCAATATATTGTTTGAACTCTTGTAGGTGCATTGATTTAAATATCTATTTAAATTTATTTAATTTTTCTTTAACCAAAAATACTGTAGACATGAAGATAAAAAGCGACTAGACACAAAACCTCTTAATTCTAATTTCAAATTACAATTAATTTGAGAGTCGAATCAATTCTACTCAAATACAAATACATGTAAATATATTAAAATCCGTCTTTAAATTTAAAATAAAAATACACTTTTAGTCATTTAAGTTTAACTCAATTTTTGTTTAGGTTATTTAATTTTATTTTTTCCTTATTCAATCATTTAAGTTGCATTCATTTGCACCATTGACCTTTAAAATATATATTAAATACACATGTAGTCTATTAAGTTTGAAATTTTTTTCAAATTATTGTTATAAAATGTTATGATATAATTGAATATCGCAATGAGTTGATTGTTCAAGCTACTTTGCATATGAAGAAATTAAATATATTGATATTCTGTAAATATATATTTATTATCTTGTTTTTAAGACAACTATACATGTGTTTAAACTTTTGTAGAGAAAATCAAGAAATATAAACTATTTATAAGATTTGATAAATATTTTCTCAAAGATCGGTACGAGAGATGTATTCTTGCAACATTTAGCAGACTTTCAAATTATCATAAGTTTTTAATTCAATTAATTGTTATCGAAATTAAAATAAATAACTAATGTGTAAACATAATGTAATTTAAATAATCAAATCGAGATAAAATAAATTTAAAAATTATAAACAGAAAATTAGTTGATGTTAAAAGAAACATATGTCGGTCTATAATTCATAGCTCAACTGACAAGAGAAGAAAATGTTAAGTTAAACATCTTATATTAAATTCGAATCCGAATATTACAATTGTCCGAGTTAAGATAAAATTTATCATATCTTCTATAAAAAAAAAAAAAAATATGATTTTGCCTAAATTTAATTTCGTCTGAAATCAAATATACCGTGAGTTCAAGTCTGATCAATATGAGTTGTTGGAGATTTATATTAACCTTTAATGCAGTGATGAATAAAAAAAACCTTTTAATGCAGTGTTTGATTACGGGAGACAAAATAGATTTTAATACTCGACAAGCAAAGTCGGATGATGACAGCATAAAATGAATAAGTTTAATTAAATATATTTTATTTGATTGAAAATGATAAAAGAGGAAACAGCAAGAAAGACGAATTTTATAGTTAAGTTTATTTTAAAAATATTCCTTTTCTTAGTTATTAAAAATATTCTTATAACTTTTCAAATTGTATTAATATATTTAAAGTATTTTATGAACGGAGTGGATTGAATTTATGAATGGATCTATTCTTAGAATATAGTAATTACAGTTTCAATTTTTATTAAAAAATAGTTATATTTAATATTTAATTTTTTTGTAATGAATGCCTTTTTTTTTTAATATCTTAATTTTTACTATAATATTAATTATTTTTAATTATACATAAAAAATAATTAAAATGAAATGTATTACTCCTAATTAACTATTTTTTTAACAAAGACTCCCAAGTAACTATTTTCATTTTGCATTTATAGATAATTTAGAAATATTTTTTTGTCTCTCTCTTTCATTTATAATTTATTTTATTATGTGAAATAGTTAAATAGAGTTATTAGATTTTTTCAAAATAATTAGATGAGTAAAACATTTATCTCGTATAAAAAAAAATAAAACAAACGATTGATAAATAAAAAAGATAAACTCCATTCTAAAATATTTTTCTTCGACAACATTTATTTTAAAATGTTGAACAAAAGATTACATAAAAGAAATGTTAAAAAAAAGGAAATTGAATCATCTTCACCTACCCTATATATGTTAGAAAATGAATAATTTTTTATTTATTATATTACAAATGTAAGAATTATTTTATATTATTAATCAATAACTGTTATTTTGAAATCTTGAAATTATTATTGTAATACAAAATAATAATATTTTTAATTGTTTTATATTGTTTGTACATATCCATTAAAATTTAATATTTTATAAGTCAAATTAATTATAAAAAATTGGTACAATATTATAATAAATTTGAATTAACTAAGTTGAACTTTTATTAATAATAAAAAAAGTCACTTATTAAAAAAGTAAATTATTAGATGGCAATATTTTTAAATCAGGGAGAGAGAGAGAGAGAGAAAAAAAACAGAAAGCGGAAATTGCAACGCGTGAATAATTTAATTTAATTAATAATTTGGAAAAGAGAGAGAAGAGAAACAGTAGAACTAAGAAAGGGGAAAAAAAGCAGAAAGAAAATTTGGGGAAGATTGGAGGGAATGAATTGATGAAAGGAATTGAGCGGTTAATTTAAGCGAAAATTGTAAGAATCGCGTTTGATCGATTTCAATTCCAACAACCGTGTTTGATGCTCCTATTCCTTCAACTGCCATGCCCAAAATGAAACATCTACTGCGAAAGCTTCACATCGGTGGTGGCGCTACTACAATCAATAATCACAATCATAATCCTAACGCAGCATTACCACTTTCTCACTCTCACACAACTACTCCTACTCCTTCTTCTTCTTCCGTTCTTCCTTCTACATCTCCGTCTCCTTCCCCCTCTCCTTCTCCTTCTCCTTCTCCTACCGTCGTTCACAATTCACGAAACGACACCGACCGTGGTGTCGTCGACTTCAATCTTTTGCAGGAAGAAGAGTTTCAGGTTCAATTGGCTCTTGCAATTAGCGCTTCTGATTCCGATCCTCATGATGCTGATGAATCCGCTCAGATCGATGCTGCTAAACAGATCAGCCTTGGTTATTCTGCTTCTCTCACCGATACTCCTGCTCTCGTTCAGTTTCAATCACTTCGTTATTGGGTACTATTATCAATTATTATCATTATTGTTATTAATTACTATTAATTATAATTTATATTATTGTTATTAATTACTGTTAATTATAATTTAGAAGTACAATTGGAGTTAGGGGTAATAAACTCATGTATCATATGACATATGTTTGTTTCTTGTTTAGGGCAATGTTTCTGAATTGGGCATTTTGTAGCTTTTCATTATTAGTGCTTAGTTAGTTCCTTTAATGTTGGAATTATAAATATACTTTCGAACTTTTCTTAGAGAAAAGGGGTTATGCACTATTGGGGTAAATTAGGTTGATGTGGCAATATAATAGGTTCTCATTGGATGTCGCTGATAGTGTATCTCTATTAAACTCTTTTTCTTATGACTGAATTTGGATACTGCGAATTATAGGACTTTAGTTGAACAATACATGATGTGGTCTATAGGCTCGTAGTACTGTGCCCTTGATTTCTAAGGAGACAGGAACCTAAAAAAATGGAGGTTAATAAATGAATGCCGACAGTGTAATTTTTTTTTAGTGTACATCCAATCATATTTCACATTGTCTTGTCTTGCCACGTCATTACACTTCTTCTTTAAACTTGATTGTGGCAAGATGGTGAAATATAGTTAGATGGAGGGGTAGAACTTTTTGTATTGTTAGTGTGTAGTTATTAAACTCCTGAATGATATATGATGGAAGGTTATTTCACACTGTCTTGCCATGTCATAATATTTTTTCTTGAAACGTGATTATGGCAAGATGATAAAATATAAATAGATGTTTGTATAAAAAAATTGTGTTGTTAGTTTATAGTTGTTAAAGTGATGAAATGAAGACTATAGTTGAATGTAAAAATGGATTTAGTTTGTATCTGTTTTTGGATGTGTAATTAAGTCTGGCTTCTTGCTGTTTATGGACATTTGAACTTGATAAATGTTGGTGATGGTGTGTTTTATTATTTGGCAAAAGTGAAAAATTGGTAGTTATAATTATATTGGAAATGTGTTTTTTTGAAGCAGACTGTGTTTTTATCTCTGGCAGAATTACAATGTCATTGCTTATGATGAGAAAGTGATGGATGGGTTTTATGATGTTTATGGGATCACCTCAAGTTTAATTGAACGGGGAAAGATGCCATTGTTGGTGGATCTGCATACTGTGCCCACCTCACGAAATGTTGATTATGAAGTAATCTCGGTGAACCGCGTTTTTGATGTTGAGCTAAGTCAGCTTGAGGAAAAAGCCTGTGCATTGTTTGAAGAATGTTCAGTTTCGGAACTAGGACTGTTTTTGAGCGGCTTAATCCAGAAACTTGCTGATGTTGTTGTTAATAGAATGGGTGGACCAGTTGCTAGTGCCGATATAATCATGAAAAGGTGGGCTTTGAGGAGTCGTGAATTGCGAGATTCTTTAAGAACTGTCGTCCTTCCTCTTGGCCGTCTAGATGTTGGACTTTCGCGTCACCGAGCCCTACTTTTTAAGGTATGATTTTCGCAATTTTAATTGATTAAAGAGAACTTACATATTTACATATACAATTCAGACACTTCAGAGTTGAGACAATTGCTTTTGTTCAATTTTTGGACATCGTCCTGTTGTATGTGGAATACGTTTAATTGTTGAGTTTTGTGACCCATTTAATTTGTTCTGTTCAATTGTGCACCGTCTGTGCATGGTATATATATTGGTAGTTGGTAGTGCTTATCATTTGTCCAATGGCAGAGTTCACACTCTATTAAACAAGCAGTATACACAACTAAAATGAACTTCCTTTATCTCTAGCAGAAAGCATTTACTTATATGTTACCTTCAATTTCAAAGTTAATTTATTTGATTTCGACTGAAGCTATTTCATCCTTCTGATGCTTAGGTACTTGCTGATAGGATTAATATTCCTTGCATGCTTGTAAAAGGGAGCTATTACACAGGAACAGATGATGGGGCTGTGAATTTGATTAAAGCTGATGATGGAAGGTATTTATCTTATGGTATTTTAAAGAAGTTTAATTCAATGGTCACTTTAAATTAGCCTCTTGCGTAATTGATGAGTGATCAGTGATGACAGTTGGAATGTATTCTGTTGAGTCAAAAACTCCTTACTGTACTAAGTCGTCATGATAGTCCATACTCCAGAGGCAGAGATTCCAAAAGCAATATTTCACATTTTCCATTTTGTATTTCTGATGCTTTGCAAAACTCTTCCTGTCCTTTGAGACAGATAATTCGTCCACCTTTATGAAGTTAACGAGTATATAAATTTGTTAAGCATGGGATCTTATTCTTATGGTAAATGTGATTTAGACCGTATGGGAACAATCATTTAATTTATTGCAGACTAATGGATAGTTCTTTTTACTCAACTAATGTATAGATTGCTGGAGTTCATTAATTGTAATTTATACTTACTTTGATGCTCGTATAAATTTTAGTTGATCTATTTGAGTACTCTTCTTTTGAAGAAATTGGACCACCAACAGTTTATCTTATATCATTTAGAATTATGCTGCTATTATATTTCAAGCGGTGTTCATGGGTACGGGTAAACCCGCAAACTGGTCACCCAAACCAACCCCCATATATATTCGATTTGGGTAGCAGATTTAACGTTTTGAACCCATGAATCCGCGAACCTAACACACTAACGTGGCATATATATTTTTATTTATTTATTTACTATTGATATATAGTCAAAATTTAGTTGTTGGACTATGTTTGAGAATTTGTTGCTAATTTAATTAATTTAAGTGTTTTGTTGTGTTTGTGGATGTATTTTAAGTATTGAATGATATGTTGCGGTATAATTTTATTATTTTTTAGATGTTCAAATATTTAAAAATATATTCGCTTCGGGTAGCGGATTTAACATTTTGAACCCATGAATCTGCGAATCCAACCTATTGATGTGGCATATATATTTTTATTTATTTATTTACTATTGATATATAGTAAAAATTTAGTTGTTGGACTATGTTTGAGAATTTGTTGCTAATTTAATTAATTTAAGTGTTTTGTTGTGTTTGTGGATGTATTTTAAGTATTGAATGATATGTTGTGATATAGTTTTATTATTTTTTAGATGTTCAAATATTTAAATTTAATTACAATTTTTTAAATAAAGTAAAAAATTCTGTTACCTGCGAACCCAACCTAACCCCGCTCATAATCGGGTTGGTTTGGTTCGGGTTTGATAGAAAAATCATGGGTTAAGAGCTCAACCCAACCCAAATAAAATTGATCGGTTCGGGTATCGGATTTGGCCAAAAACAACCCGACCCATCCCGTGTAAACCCTTTTATAATTTGGCAAACGGCCTTCTAATTAGACAAACTGTGCTGATCTTGTGTTAATGTTGGAACAATTTTAAGTTTTTTTAAATTTTATTGTACTGATGCAGTGAATACATTATTGATATGATGGGTGCTCCTGGTACTCTTATTCCTGCT